>NC_134591.1:75050097-75287597 GCF_037038515.1 Microtus pennsylvanicus
AAGCAGGATCTCTCCCTGAACCCTGGGTTTGCTGTTCAGACTAGTCTTGCTAGCCAGTTTACTCCCAAGACTCAGTCTCTGCCTCGTGTGCTGGGATAGCAGAGGATCCACTGTGTAGCTCTGGGAATCCAAAATCTGGTCTTCATTCTTACCTGGCAAGCACATTAGGACACACTGGCCTTCTGTTCCACAGGGTCTAACTGGAGGAACTGGGACAGAGGTCATAGGACTCCTGCCAGGAACTGTAGCCCGTCTCTTACCCTTTGCTGTCTGTGGCCATAACTGATATTTACGGAAAGAAGTAAGGGCCCTTGTTCTTCTAGCTGGAGAGAGCAGCTGACTCAGAACCAATGTAAGAATGACACCGGGGTTTGGGGATGGAGGTAGGGAGACCCCAGTCAGGTCTCACTTGGTTTTGAGCAAAGCTCAACACTGCCTCTTGGCAGGCAGCAGTTTTAGGGTCTCAAGAGAGATCCATCGTAGAGAGCTTAGAGCGTCTGTCTCAGAGAGAAGACAAGAGATTGCAAATAAGTCAGGAATGGGGGCTTGGGGCAAGTGTCAATCAATTGGTACTGACTCCCTGAAGGCCATGGAGAAATAGGATGCCCTTCGAGGACAGCACACAAAAAAGCCACATTGAGGTGGGGGAGGAATGATTATTCAAATGGAAGCTAATATTGTCCTGAGAGGGCTGGCAAAGAGCAAACATGGTCACTGCTGAATTTTACTGAATGGGGGGAATCCAGTAACAAAGTCCCGCTGAGGTTCTAGAAGGATCTCTGGCTGCTGTGCTGCATCTTAATTGAAGCAGGGGTCAAGTGGGAGCGGATCGGTTGGGGCCAAGTCGTCTTGAGGAGAGAGAAAAGCTAGGCCTGGAGTGGCTGGATTCAGAGCGTGGATGACAAGAACTTGGATGGGCTGGGTGCAGAGTCAGAGATAGGAACCTATATGGGACCATGAGGCATCTTTGGGGAGAATAGAGGAGGCATCTGCAAACAACATTGTGGTGGACTGGTCTGGTGACCGAGCCCACTGACTCCATGACTTTCTGGCCTCAATGTCACGCAGGGTCTCTGGGGCTCATCTGTTGAGTGGGGATAACAGGACCCACCTATGACAGCCACAAGAAGTGACCACAAGCTAAGAAACTTATAACCACAGGTCTTAGCCTGGTGTGGTGACACATGCTGAGGCAGGTTGATTGCCAAGTTTAGGGCCAGCCTGAGCTACAGAGTGAGACCTTGTCTCAAGGGAAAATAAATAAGACAGGCAAAAATTACAGATATATTCTGTCACATTTCTGGGCCCCACTCCCCCAACAAGTTCCTCTGTTCAACCCTTTCATCTCCAGTGAGGACTTAGGACCCACCCTAATCCATGACAGTCTCTCTTTGGGGGTCTTGACTGGGTTGTATCTGCAGATAAAGTCACAATTGTGAGCTTTGGCTGTCAGGACTTGGACATGACTCCAGGAGGTCACATATCCTCCCACTCATCCTGGTCTCTTGTGAGGATATAATCTAAGCTCCCTAAGATAGGGCCATGCACAAGGCAAGAGCCCAAGAAGCAATAGCTGTGGTCTCCCTCCCACTTGTGTGAAGATCACAGATGACCCTGGCGGGGGCCACCCCTCCTCCTACCTGCTTTGCCAATGCTGCCACCAATAGGAGCACCTGACTTGATGGCCCTTTGGTCCAGCCTGCAGGACCTGGCATCTTTACAGCAGGTGAGGATTGTCACTCTGGCCCATGCAGGAATGACCTGACCAGCAGGAGCAGGAGCCACACACATACGGGTCTGTGCTGCCCCTCCTTCCCAGGGAGGCCATCCAGACAGGCACGTGGGTGCTGTAATACCCGGACACGTTGCTTAGTGATAGCTGTTCGGTGAACACAGGATCCCTTTGTTCCCCAAGGCAGTCAGTGGCCAAGGCCACAGGTTTGAGAATCAGGTAGCATATGAGTAAATTGTGTGATCTTTCTCCTCTGTGCCTCAGGTTCCTCATGTGGCAATGTCTGTGGACCCTTTCCTAGAGTTATCAGAGCCACAGGATACGTGTTAGGGCTCCTGGTCTCCAGGTTGTAGTCAGGGACTTGTGGGTGCACTTTGTCACCTCAGTAACTGGGTCAGCCATGGGAGTCCTGTAATAAACCTGAGGCCATTAGTATTGTCAAATAAATACCAATATTATCGCCAGTAACATAGCAACAGAAACAGATGTCACTTCTCATAAAAGATCCTACCACCTAGGAAATGGCTCCGTCAGCAAAGTGCTGACTGTATTCCCATAAGGATCTGAGTTCAGATCCCTGGCACCCATGTAAAAAGCTGGGACCAGCATCACAAGTCTGTAATCCTGAGATTACAGAGCCCTTTGTCTCAGGGTGGAGGGCGATGGAGGAAGATGCCCAGCATCACTCTCTGACCTCCACACAAGTGCACACATGCATGCGCACCACACACACACACACACACACACACACCCTGCAAAACCCAGAGCTGTCAATGGTGGTGCTGAGAAGACCATCTGAGGCTCTGTATCTTGCCTTCCCTGGTCACAGTGTTGAATGCAGTAACTGAACCTCCCTCCCAGTCTGCCCCCTGTTGAGTGTGGACTGGAGCAGGTAGCCTTGGGGAATAACTCAGGGGGTTGGCAACCCAACAGGTACATGATCATCACTTTGAATGGCTGTCATTTGGAAAGAAGGGAGCCCTCTTTCCTGTAAACAGGGTGACAGAACAGCACTGGCCATAGGGCTTGTCGCTAGGAAAAGGACCTCCTAACAGAGCCAGCTGGGGGCTAGAGCTTCAAGCCTGTTAGTGTTTGAATCAGTCTTTGTAGAGACAACAGTTCCAGATGCTGAATTAAAGTGATACTCCTGTGGATACCTGGGACAGGCAGAGAGAGGGCCCTAGAACATGTCTTCCAAGCCTCCTCCTTCTTAACAGACCCAGGGGCTCCTCCCTAGAACTCCCAGGAACTTCCAGAGTCCAACTTAAAAACCTCGCCTCCTAGGGAAATCTACCCACCAAGGTCCTGCAGATGGGCAATTTAGACCCTGGTCTCTGCCTGCCTGCCTGGTTGTAGCTGAAGGATGTCTTTCAAGTCAGGGAAAAGATGAGACAGAGACCACCTAAGTTCTAGAGTTCTGACCCAGGCAAGGCCATGTCTAAGGGAAGCAAAACTTTGGGCCACCAGAATCATCAACACCTCCAGTTTTGTGGGCCTAGCAAATCTCCCAAAAGAGGAGATTTTTTTGTTACTGTTGTGTTGTTGATAATAATCCCAGCTGGTCCAAAATGAGCTTCCCTAAAGCAGCACTCAAACTTCAACTCATGGGGCTTCCTAGGGTTGCCAAGCTCACAATCAGAGGGACTCCAGAGCCAGGGTCCACTGTATTCCAGAGATGGGTTTTCTCTCTTTAGAAATACCTCAAGGTTGAGCCTGGGATATAGCTCAGTTGGCTGAGTGCTTACCTAGCATGCATGAAGCCCTGAGTTCATTCCCAAGTACTGCATTAAACCAGCATGCTGATAACATGCCTGGAATCCTGGCACAAATCCAAGCAGAAGGACCAGAAGTTCAAGGTCATCCTCAGCTCCATATTGGATTTTAGACCTGGGTGGGCTACATGAAGCACTGCTCAACAAAGTTGGTAGCCAGATGTGGTGATATACACCTGTAATCTTGGAACTTGGAAGGTAGAGACAGGAAGATCTGAAGTTCAAGGTTATTTTTAGCCACCTAGAGAGTTCAAAGACGGCCTTAGCTATGTGAGACCCAATCTAAAAAAAGAAAATACACAGGATTGTAAAAGGTGTTTTTGAGACAGGCAGCCCATGATCTCTTGATCCTTCTGCCTCAGCCTCCTGATGCTCATCTTACAGATATGTACCACCATGCCTGACATCTTTAGCTTTGAGTGTGTGCTCTGTTCCCAAGCCTGTAACACAAGCTACCTGGAAGGCTGATGTAGAAGAGTCTTGTGTTCAAGGCCTGCCTGGGCTCCAGAGACAACTCAAGGTCAGCCTGGCCAACGTTTGACCCTGTCTCAGAATAAAATGTTTGTAAAAGGAGAAAGGTCATAGAGGATCATAGCTCATCGGTAGAAGATGCTGCTTACCTAGCATGTACAAAGTCTAGAGTTCAGTTCTTGGTACCACAAAAAAATAAATAAACAAGGTACTGTGTCCATGTCTCAGACACCACAGTCCCTCCCCCAGGGATGCACCCGTCTCCTTCTGTTCAGTGCCTCCCTAACTCTGACTGTACGATAGACTGAAACTCCCATGCTCCCTCTTACCCAGTCATTAGCATGGTTCTTAACAAGCATCTTCCTATCCCCTGTCTGCTATGCTGGGAGTGGAGGCAAGCCACACCCTACTGCAAACCTCCCTCACCCAGTCTGCTGCTCTGCCCACCATGCTTGGAGTCTCCCTGGGCATTTTCCTTCTGTCTGCAAGGTCAACATTGCCAGTCTGACCTTAAGCCGCAGGGCCCAACTCCCTGCCCAAGGACTTGGACCTGAGACTACCTGCTCCGGTCACTGGTGGGATGCCCCACCCCCCACACTCCCACCACACACATAGCCAGTCTCTAGGCTGTCCTCCCGGAGAGGAAAAGCAAGGCTGAATAGTAGAGATACCACTGTCCTAGGATCAGCAGACCTTTCTAGATGGACCAGTGCCATGTGACTGGGTCAGCTGAGCCTGGCCGGTGCCGGACTCACAAGATGATGAAGAGTCCCTGAGGGACACTGAGCCAAGGCAAAGGGCTTCCAAATGGTCGAAAAACGCTCCTCTGTCTGCCAGTGGAAGCCCAAAACAAGGGCTAGCCTTAGCGGGGAGGAGCATGGGTTCTGAGTCACAACTGTGAGGACAGGAGAGGCACAACCCCTAGGCTAGTCACTTTATTCCGTTTGAGACTCACATAGTGTGGGGGATACCATACCCACCCACAAGGTGTGAGGCTGAAAGAGGGCGTATCTGTCTACTTGGCACAGGGCCTGGCCCGTGGCAAGGGCTCTGTTAATACTAGCGATTGGCCAGTGTTGTAGGAAGGGTGGAAGGAACAGCCAAAGAAGCTTTGGAACTGAAGGGGCCATTCAGGCTCTGCTCTGTGGGGTGAATGGGAGTTTGCAAAGAGCCTTGATGTTTTCAAGAAAAATGGGGGAGAGAGACGACAAATAGCACTTTTATCATGAGTGGAGGCCCAGGAGAGGTATTGATGGGGCTGAGGATAGACAGGGGTTACCAACGCTGAGTTACGGTGGGGAAGTTTGTGCCATGCCTTTTGTTCGGCTCCTATTCTTATTGTTACCTGCCTTGCTTTGAGACAGGGTCCTACTGTGTAGCCCAGGCTGGCCTTGAGCTGGCCGTCTTCCTGCCTCTGCCCCTCACACTGGGATTATAGGTGTGTACCTAACTTCTGAGTTGTTATCGTTGTTGATTTTTTTACATGGGGGTAGGGAGAGGGTGTCGGGAAGTCAGAGGACAACTTGGAGTAGTCAGTTCTCTCCATGTGAGTCCCAGGGATCGAACTCAGGTCGTCAGACTTGGTGGCCAGCATCTTTACCAGCCGAGCCATCTCACCAGCCCACCTTTGTTCATTAGCGACTTTACCCACAAGCAAACATCAAGAAGTGAGTAGCAGCCCCGGACAACCCTTCCCCCTGGGGCCTCTCTGAAGATGCTTGCTTCCTTGACCCGTTGAGTGTCAGGGATAGGTTTTTCTGGGTTATTCCTTGCTGCTCCCCTTTTATTTGCACCCTGAATCCTGAACTTCTTTCCTGGCCATAAGGCACGAAGTCTTTGAGTGACTGTAGAGTGTCAAGGGTGAGGTGTGATATGTCTGCCCTTCCTCCCCAGGGAAATCCCAGCAGAGTGAGCCTCCAGGACACTCAGTAGACACCAGCCCTGCGCTGAGTGCCCTCAGGGCCTTGAGAGGGAACATACACAGTTTGATTTTGTTTTCAGTAGGACTGGGGATTGAATTTAGGAGAGAGAATAGCAGCAGTCACTGGCCGCCTGTGCTTGGAGCCAGACAGTGCTGATGTGCAAACACCAGCTCTGCCACTCAGTGTGGATGGTCTCGGACAAGCGCTTGGCCTCTCCACGCTGCGGTTTCTTCTCTCTGGGTAGTCACAGAACCGCTAGCTCCTGGCTTCCCCTAGATACCTCTGTTTATTCTTTATCCTCTTACCCTCAGTTGCGACTGATGCTTCCTCAATCCCTTAACCTTCCTTACAGGGATGGGCTCCTGAGGTGGGAACTGTGTCTCTTTCATTCTCTTAGGTCCCAGCGCTGGGCTCAGCCCCTTCCCATAGCAGACTCTCTAGCCCTAATAGGTAGGTGGATGAAATTGTGGTGGAGACATGGAGTTAGATGAGGCACAAGGAGAGCTTTGGAGGCAGGAATAGATACCGTCATGAGTGGATTTGGAGTTGGGTCTTCCAAGCTTGACTTATGCTGCCATGCTACAGGACCGCACCTGCAGCAAACAGACCCTGGGTTCAGATCCCACCTCCATCTCCCACCAGGTGTCAGGTGTGACTGTGGACATCTGACTTAGTTCAGTGAGCTTTAGTTCCCAAGTACAGAAAGTGCCTGATGTAAGTCTCTAACCCAAAGGCTTCAGCTGCTGGGTCTAGCAAACGCCAGTAAGGCAAAGCAGGGCAGGCAGGCCCTCACTGACAGTCCGTACCGGGACCAAGGCTTTCTCTCCTCCTCCTTCTCACCTGAGAGGGGAAGCCCATTGTCTCACCTCACAGAGGACTGGAAGCCAAGAGGGTAGAGACACCAGTCCTGATTTCATAAGTTTAGGTTAGCCCGGTTCTGCCAGCTGGTCAGCCAGGGAACTAAGAGGAGGCTGAAGCAGCTTCCAGGACTGTCTCTTCCCCAGGCTCCTATCCACTCTCCCTCAAACCTCACTTCTCCATGCCACCTTCATCTCCTTCGGGCCCTGGGAGGACCTGTCAACACTTGTCGTTACCCAGGGGACTGTGGCAGAGCCTTGAGCAGACTTTCTGCATGTATCACACCCTTCAGGGACACAGATTCCCCGAGAGCCAGGCGGGGCTCCAGAAGGAGCTTGTCACTAGAGCAGCTTCACCAGAGAGTCCTGTGCCTTCAGGCCCTCTCTCTGGTCCACACAGACCACATTGGAGCAACAATCACCACAGAGATGCAGGTGACTCATAAGGACAGGTGGCCTCAGTGTGCCCTATATGCATCCACGAGAGGACCTAGTGACACATGCATGTGGATTGCATACATTCACAGAAACATACCTATGTTCAGATGCAAGGCTCACAGACACCTATTCATAGATGCAGGCACATAGTCATAGATGCATGATCACAGGTCCATGCACATAGAGCATGCTCATAGACACAGACATCCACAGATGTGAACTTGTAGATACACATACATTCCAGACACACAAATGCATACTTACAGACACGCAAGTGCACACTCAGATGGGCTCGGAGGCACTAGCACTCACAGGCACAGACACACAAACACAGGACACAGAAATTTGCCCAGGGAGATGCACCTGCCCCCGGCGGCACACCTTTGCCCAGCACCGTGGCTAGCTCCTTGTCTGCATGCTCCAGCCCCAACAGGCCTGCCCTCAGCCCCGCCTTCCTGGGTTGAGTGCTCTAGGAAACCCCAGGCCCCACTGGTCCACACAGACTCATATATGGAAGATTCTGGGGCTGCAATGAGCTCAGCCACAGAGAAGGGGTAATCTTTCAGTCTTGAGAGGTAGTTTAATACCCATCCACACTCTCCCAACTTTGGCCCTTAACATGTATTCATTCATCCAACAGACAACATGTGCTTTGGTAGGCACTGAGATATTAAAATAAATAGAACAGAATTGGGCCCTGGAGATGCCAGGTTCACAGAGACACTTAGCCATTGTACCAGGGAGAGGGGTAAAACCACTCTGCCAGTATACAGGGTTGACCTCAAGAGGACCAGGGTCCTGACTGTAGTCTTTGCCTGCTCACAGGAGACAGTACATACAGGCCTTCATCCCTTCATCCCGCCTGCCTGCCCACTGCTAACCCCCCCCCCACTTCGGGGCCATCTTCCAGCCCAGTTGACAGGGCTGCTCTCCCTAGTTCCTGGTTGCAAACATTCTGAGCAAAGCAGTGCTTTAGAACCCTGACCATCTCCAGACATCAAAGAACCAGCAAGAGCATGGGTCACCCAGACTCCTTTAGATGGGACCCTCTGCACACCTGTTTGTGCTAGGAAAGCCACAGGGGTTCCTAGTGACATCAAGCCCCTCATGGATGATTTTAAAGAGAAAAGCAACAGAGCTGTGGCTAAAGAGATGACTCAGCAGTTAAGAGTGTTTGCTGCTCTTGCAGAGGACCCATGTGGAGCCTCACCATCACCTGTAACAAGTTCCATGGGATCACATGTTCTTCTGGCCTGCACAGGCACTGGCTCACATGCCACGCACACACATACATCAGGCACACACACACATGCATACACAAAATAAACTTTTTTAAAAAGAAAAAAAACACAGACCCTTGCTGGAGCCTAGCCTCTATTATGCTGATTTTCCTGGATGCCGTGGTTGCCTAGTTCTACCTCTCTACCATAAAGCTACATCTCAGGGCAGCTAACTCCTCAGACACCCAAACCTGGGCTCCTTTGTGTGGGGAGGTATTATTCTCCTTCAGGTCAAGGATGAGGACCAGCCAAACGTCAATTCCTATGAACCAGCCATACCTGCCCAACCCCTCTAAGCACCCACTTACAGGCCCTGTCAAGGTCACTGGGTCACTCCTATACTCATTTCCTGCTGGGTAAGGAAGCCCTTGCTTCTTAGCAGGAGTCTTACTGTCTCTCTCCTGTCCCTCCTTGTATCCTTCCTTCCCAGTGTGAGCACAGGGAGCTGGAAGCCATCCAGGGCCCTGTAAAAGGAGAATGTGGCCCCATCCTTCCTAGTGGCTGGTGGGAATAATCCCAGCTCTAAACATAATTGGCGAGGCCAGCTGGTCCCTAACAGAAAACATTCTAGAATAGTATACAGAAAGCTTTTCTGTTCCTTCTAAGAATCAAGGAAAAGGCCAGACCTGGGTTGGCAGGAAGTGTCCTGCTGGGAGGAATGGACAGAAAGGTACAAACTTAACACACTAGCTGATAGGCCATAAGTGTGCTCAGAAAGGTACAAACTTAACACACTAGCTGATAGGCCATAAGTGTGCTCAGAAAGGTACAAACTTAACACACTAGCTGATAGGCCATAAGTGTGCTCAGAAAGGTACAAACTTAACACACTAGCTGATAGGCCATAAGTGTGCTCAGAAAGGTACAAACTTAACACACTAGCTGATAGGCCATAAGTGTGCTCAGAAAGGTACAAACTTAACACACTAGCTGATAGGTCATAAGTGTGCTCAGAAAGGTACAAACTTAACACACTAGCTGATGGGCCATAAGTGTGTTCAGAAAGGTACAAACTTAACACACTAGCTGATAGGCCATAAGTGTGCTCAGAAACAGCTGGCTCACTTAAGCATAGGTGGTATCCCTTTTAAAATCTTGTTGGGGCCCCAAGATGGCCCAATGGTTAAGAGCACTTGCTGCTCTTCCAGAGGACCTGAGTTCTGTTCCTAGTACCCATACTGGGCAATCTGTAACACTAGCTCCAGGGGATCTGATGCCTTCTTCTGGTCTCTGTTGTATCCTGCGTTCGTGTGCATATACCCACACACAGGCACACACGTGTGCAGACAGACACACACACATAAAATAAAATTAAAAGAAAAAACTCCTTGTTGGCCACTGTGCTAGCTAATTTTATGTCAGCGTGATGCAGGCTAGCGTCATTTGAGGGAAGGAACCGCAATTGAGAAAACGCCTTTATAAGATCTGTCTGTAGGCAAACCTATAGGACACTTATAAGATCTGTCTGTAGGCAAACCTATAGGACATTTATAAGATCTGTCTGTAGGCAAACCTATAGGACATTTATAAGATCTGTCTGTAGGCAAACCTATAGGGCATTTTCTTAATTAGTGATTGAGAGGGGAGGGCCCAGTCCATTGTGCGTTATGCCACCCCTGGGCTGCTGGTTCTGGGTTCTATAAGAAAGAAGGCTGAGCACACACGAGAGCAGGTCAGCAAGCAGCACCCCTCCATGGTCTCTGCTCCTACCTCCGGTTCCTGCCCTGCGTGAGTTCCTGTCCTGACTTCCCTCAATGACTGACTGTTAGTTACCTGAATAAACCCTTTAAGTTGCTTTTGGTCACAATGTTTCATTACAGCAATAGAAACCCTAAGACAGCTAGCAGATAAATACAAACCTGACAACCTAAGTTTCATCCCCAAACCCACAGCAGAAGGAGAAAATCAACTCTTAAAAGTTGTCCTCTAACCTCCACGCCTGCCCAGACATGCACTGTGGTACACTACACACACACACAATCATAATTAATAGTTAATAATTTTCTTTGTGTACTTTTGGGATAGAATCCAGGAAGCCAGCATTTTAAAGACTACTGAAATTCTAAATTCCTGATATCAGTCATTATATCAATACAGTCTGTTTCAGAGACACCTATTCCATGCCAGAATTCTTTCCTTCCAGATTATTCTCTGGGGCCGGACTGAGAAATGCCTGAAAGAGACCACAGAGGAGATTCGGCAGATGGGCACCGAGTGCCACTACTTTGTCTGTGATGTGGGCAACCGGGAAGAGGTGTACCAGATGGCCAAAGCTGTCAGAGAGAAGGTCAGTAGCCTGGGCATGTCTGGCCCCAGCATATTGAATTCATGCATCCTGAGAGGGAGTGTGGCTATGGCAGACTGGCTTTGTGCAGGGGACTTTTGGGGGCTCTTCATGAAGCTCGTCCAAGTTACTTGGGCAGGGACTGGGGTTGACAATACAATATGAGTATATCTCTGTGGTCCTTTGGACATTTAGACCTTATGAGTTTCTCTCTAAGACAAATGTCCCATTGCCTTCTGGGAAAATCCTTTCCCTAATCCAAGACATTTGGGCTGGGTAGATCAGTGAGTGCCAAAAGAGGGGAAAAAAATTCATTCTGTTCCTTATCCCACTCATGGTAACATTAACCATTTTTATGTGACCATAACCTCATTTATTATAAATACGCTGCATTCCGGGTATAGTATGTACCATAAATTATTTCTAATCCTCAGACACAGCTGGTATGGCCCCAGCGCCATTTATAAACAAGACTGATGCTCAGAAAAGCCATGTGGCTGGTGGTTGCGGAGCCCGGTCTGTGCCCCTGCAGGTACAGCCCACAGGGACTGGCTGCCCTCACGGCTCCACAGCCCCCTCTTGCCCGCAGGTGGGTGACATCACCATCCTGGTGAACAATGCCGCTGTGGTCCACGGGAAGAGCTTGATGGACAGTGATGACGATGCCCTCCTCAAGTCCCAGCATGTCAACACCCTGGGCCAGTTCTGGGTAAGGGTTTTCCTGGCCCAGTGCCAGCCGTAGGCATGGCAGGAAACCTGAGTTGGAGGAGGGGAAAGAGAAGTTCAGTGGCACCAGGGCTCATGCCGGCAGGGACGTGCAATGGCAAAGTGGCTAGATAAATGGAATGACTGACTGGCAGGGAGACGCGGGAACTTCTGACTGGCTGCCTCAGCCGCTCCGTACTGGAGGGCTAAGTCGCTAGGGTAGCTATGCATCTAGAGCGGGCTGTTCGCCCCAGTGCAGAGGTGCAGGGCTTGGCAGAAGCTGCGCTGCTCCACACTGACCCCCGTTCCCCACCCTCAGACCACCAAGGCCTTTTTGCCGCGTATGCTGGAGCTGCAGAACGGCCATATCGTGTGCCTCAACTCCGTGCTTGCGCTTTCGGCCATCCCCGGCGCCATCGACTACTGCACATCGAAGGCATCGGCCTTCGCCTTCATGGAGAGCCTGACCCTGGGGCTGCTGGACTGTCCCGGTGTCAGCGCCACCACCGTGCTGCCCTTTCACACCAGCACCGAGATGTTCCAGGGCATGCGAGTCAGGTCAGTGCGCCGGTGAGACCAGCCACCTCTCCTGAGCCAACCCTGCCAGGAGTCTTCACAGAAAGGGCGCCAGAATCCCTGGACCTCAGCACACGTCTCTCCGAAAAACCCAAGGCCAGCCCTTCTAGGCCACAAGTTTCCTATGTGAGGATCACTCACTATCAGCAAAACTTGATCTTTAGAACCCAAGTTTATAAAAATCCAGGCCCAGGTAGCAGGCACTTGTCTTCCCAGCTATGCACAGTCAGAGGCCGGCAAATCCCAAGGGCTCATTGGCCAGTCAGTCCCGGCCAATGAGAGACGCCAAAGTGCATGACTCCTCAAGAAAAGACTCCTGACCTCTGCCCTCCACACACATCCATGTTACCTACCTGCACACACATGACACTCATGCATGAACAGACCCAAGCTGCACTTGTCACGTGACTGAGGCAGTACAGGGAAGGCACAGCAGTCTGTGAGCCCCAAGGCTGCCCCTTGCTCAGGCTTGACATGATAACTGATAGCTCACCACCCTTAATCTTACTGGCACCAGAGTGAATCGTAGCCCCCTGAGGGACAGAGGTCAGGGCCAGCAGCCCATGCCCTGTACCTTCAGACTGAGAAAAGCAAGAAGAGCCAGAAACAGCTGCTGGAGCGGTGCTAGGGGCTCACCCGTTTGCCCCCTGCTCCGCTGTTTCCTTATCCATAAGTTGGAGAGACTATTTGTGCATGGGCCCGACACTTGGGGAACAAAATGGGTGCATAGCTCTGGGGTCAGATGCTTCTGGACGGGCATGGGAAACCCCTGTTGTTTGATGCCTGTTCATCTGGAAGTTCCATGGCAAATCATTCTGTATTTGACTGGCAGGCTAGTGAAGCAGCAGGCTGAGGACCTCCCAGGCAGAAAGGCCCAACAGAGGAGTGGGGCAAAATGACAAGTATTTATTAGGCACCTACTGTGTACCAGGACCTATTAGGTACTGAGAATGATGCAACAGGCAGTGAGATTCACGGGGCCTCCCCACTCAGGAAACCTGATGGAGACAGGCCCTTGACAAGGAACAACCTGATGAGCAAGGCCATTCTAGATGTGGTTGTGGTTAAGGCAACTAGAAAGGAGGTAAGATCAGAGGCCCCCCAGCGATATGGGAGGCTGAGTGATCTCTGGGGGCTGATGAGGAAAGATGGCCCAGTAAGAAAGACTGAGGGCTGGCCCATGCTGTAGACTGTAGATTCTGATTCCCTGACTCTGTTAGAGATGTCCCCTGCTAGTGGGCAAACTCCACCCACATGGTGGGGCAGGAGGGACCAGGACTGAGGGACTCGTATAGGCGTGGACTGAGAGAGAATCCCACAGCCTCCAGTCCCTCACACAGAAGAGCCCAAGTGATGCCCTCAGACACACCAGCCACCACCAAGGTGCCCAGCCGAAAGGTCGACTTCTCCTGGAGAAACCAGTGTTTTCCCGCCTTCAGGTTTCCCAACCTCTTCCCGCCGCTGAAGCCAGAGACAGTAGCCCGGAGGACGGTCGAAGCTGTGCAGCAAAACCAGGCCCTTCTCTTGCTCCCATGGACCATGAATATCCTCATTATCTTGAAAAGGTATGGGGTGGGGAGAGAGAGCTCTTCACCAGGTCGAGACCCAGCTTTTTCCTTTATGCCAGTGGGCCCTAGTGGAGAAAAGGCAACAGGCCGGAGAAAGTGAATGTAAAGTCCTGTCTGCTGGGGACAGGGTGCTGAGGAGTAGCACCTCTGACTGAGCTGGGCAGTAAGGCAGACTTGTTGGTCTAAGGCTCTCTATGAGGTCTGTTTTTATTTTTTCATTTTTTAAATTTGTTTTTGAGGGAGAACCCCCACTGTATGTAGCTCAGGCTTACCTGGAACACACTATAAAGCCTAGGCTGGCCTTGAACTTGCAATTCTCCTGTCTCTCTAGGGTTGGGATTATAAGTGTGCACTATTGTGCCTGGTTTAAATTATTGCGGGATTCAAACAGCTCTTGTTTATGTGAGTTTTGTCTACCACTACTTACTGCGTTAGAAATTAAAACCGAGGGGCAAGTTTTACACAGTGGTTTCTATTTACAATATTTTTTAGTTGTAAAGAGCAGTAACAGAACTATTAAGTTATCATAGCTGCTTTGTTTGTTTTCTTGCCGTTTTAATCTCTTTAGACAGGATCTCACTGGGTATTCCAATCTAGCCTCAACTCCCAAATATATTTTTTTGTGACCGCAATTATACTTTCTAAAACACCACAGACAAGTCATCGGGAGAGATGCGGGCTGTGTTCTTGTAGATCTCGCCATTGTCTGGTTTAATCTGAAACAACTAGGTTCTTACATCGGATTTCTGTCAGTTGGGATAGTCCCCTGTAGCAAAACCCCTGAGAAACCCCACCGCATGTGCAGAGGAAATAGAAGGAAAGGCGACCAACGATGGGCTGGGGGTGCAGCTTAGTAGGTAGAGAGCCTGCCTAGCAGAGGCAGGAGGATCAGAAGTGTGAGGTTACCCTCGGCTACACAGTCAGTTTGAGGCTAGCCTGGGTGATATTCTTTAAAGACCCTGCCGAGAAAGAGAGAAAGAAGGGAGGGAGGGAAGAGGGAGAAAGGAAGGGAAAGGAAAGGGAAGGAAGGAAGGAAGGAAACGGAAAGAAGGAAGAAGAGAAAAACAGGTCATACTGTGGTGTTACTCTAAGTATCCTAGAGAGATCGCAGGCACCCCCAAGAGTTCCTGGACCACATTTTTAAGAACCACTTCTCTGCGGGCATAGCCCCAGCTCCCAGGTAGCTGAGTCTAAAGACAACAGGATTTTCATGCTAAAGGCTCAGCGTTTGGACAAGTGTCGCAGCTCTAGTGAGGTGGGGTTTACCAGGGAAGACCATCTTTGGGAGGTGGGCTTCCTAATGGAGATGTCGTCTCCTCTAGAATTTTCCCAGCACGGAATTTGCCTCACACTGTCCAGACTCGGTGCAGCAAGACCTTACATTGGGTCCCATGCTGAAGGGGCTAGTTAGTGCCTATGGCTCAGTGTGCTCTCTGCACAGGGAGAGCTGTGGCTCCTGCTCATCAGGAAGTTCAGCCCCTGGTTCCAGGCTCACCCTGTTGTTATCATCAAACATCGACTCAGGAAGGCCACACCCTTGGCTGTGTGACTGAGGGAACAGTGGCAACCAACCCTTCGTCTGCCACTCTGCTGGCCTCTGTGCAAGCAGAGGTGAGGCGTGGAGAGCGGGGGAGCGGGCACTTGGAGCGGTCACACTGTCCCAGCATACCCTGACCTTCAGTCCAGGATGCTCTCTTGCTGCCAGAGGGATCCTCTAGCGGAGTAGGCACCAAGCTTGTGGGGGGGGGGGGTGCCTTCAGCCGGTGAAGTGCTGGCTGTGTAAGCTTGAGAATCTGAACTGGATTCCCTAACACTGATGTCTGCCCTTCATATGTTTACTGCACTGCAAGCAGGTGACTGTATACACACACACACACACACACACACAGATTGATTCTTTCTAAAAGGAGGGCTGGTGAGATGACCAGCAGTTAAAAACACTTGTTCTTGCAGAAAACCAGAGTTCAGTTCCCAGCACCCACTTCAGGCAGCTTACAACCTCCTGTTAACTCCAGTTTCAGGGGGATCTAATGCCCTCTTCTGGTCTCAGTGAGCAACTGCATGCAAGTGCACAAATAGGCACAAAATGCGTAATTCAAAATAGAACAAGACTGAAAAACAAAAACCCACAGAAGTGCATACATCTTGGGGTTCTGGAGACTGAGACACCCAAGAGCATGGCATGGCATCTGGCAGGGGCCTTCCTGCTGCCTGTGACGTGATGGAGAGTTGGCCCATACAGGACAGAGCAAGTATGCCCCCCCCCACCCCGAGAGCTTGTTTCTATAATAGAGTCACTCAGACTGTCCATTAATCCGAGACTGGGTGGATCCCCTCATGACGTAGCCACCTCTGTCTCACCACAAAGACAGTCAAGTTTCAGCTTGCATCTTGGAAAGTCCAGAACACATGGAAAGTGCACCAGTCGCTGAGAACACACTCTCTCTGTTGTTCCTATGCTTGGCCCTTCACCTGATCAGAGTGCTGACTCTCAGAGTTCAGGTGCTGTCTTTGGAAGGGGAGTTGGTGTGTGGGTTGCAGAGGCCCTAAAACCATTGTCTGCTACCCGATATGACATTGCCACCGTTGACCCTGTCACTGATGCCCACCCTACTAACCGTCTTCCCTTCTCCCCTCAGCATACTCCCACAGGCTGCACTGGAGGAGATCCACAGGTTCTCAGGGACGTACACCTGTATGAACACCTTTAAGGGGAGGACATAGAGGCTCCTCAGACACACCTGAGGAGCCATGGAGCCTGAGGGGAGCCACAGTACCCGGGCGCACACCCGGGTGCCTGTGTGTCGGCTCGTCTGCTGGGTGGGCAGGACTGTCCCTGTCCCCCGCGAAGAAGATTCTGCGGCTCCCGGGTCAACTCCAGGACCTTCGTGCAGGACTGATGTGTGTAACTCTGACCCCCATGGGGAGGCGAGACGCCGTTCAGCAGCCACCTGACAGTTTTGTACCTTTCTCACTCTGTAGGTTTATTGTTAAATTGCTTCTCCAGTCTAACCCGCCTGAGCAGCGTGCATCGACGATTTCCAGGAGAGTCTGTCCCCAGACACTCTGCCTTCCCCTCCGAACCCTGTCACCCTCAGCTCATGCAAACTGGTTAAATGGCAGTAACGCAAATAAAGAGGTGGCTTGCGCAGCTTCCCTTCGTTCACGTCCTTGGGAGGGAGGCAGCTGGGAAGGAACCTGTCCCAACCACAAAGCCCCATCCTTTGAGAAGGAAGGGCTCATCTCAGGGTCTACAGAGAGCAGGAGAGGGCCTGCAGCCCAGTCCAAGGAGAGAGGGTGGGGGAAGCCCTTCCAGACACATGGCTTCCGTGGTAGAATCCCTGAGAGCTAATCTACAGAAGAATTCACCACAGATAGTACTGTCTGTCCTTCCTTGACCCCGCTGGCCACCAACTTAAAAGTAAAGTCAGCCTTCGCTGAGCACCCGCTGTCTCCCCCAAGAAGATACTGCCAAGATGATACCAGCAGAAGATGCACCTCATCATTTTGGCAGGGGTGGTCCCCAGACAGGAAGATTAGGAATAGCATCCCAACTATACAGCTTTTACAGGTGAGTGGCAGAGAGCAGGCAGGGGTGGTCCCCACACAAAAGGAGAAGGTCCCAGGCCTCTGATTAGTGGGGAGCTTCCTTGAAAGCTTCCCAAAGGCCACATAGACCTAAGGACCTCAGGCTGGACCTCACGCTCACAAGGATGGGATGACCCGCATGGCAACAGGCTGATGTGCAGGAGAAACACTAGGTGTCTGGTGTGCATGGAACGCTGCAGGGCACTGCCCACCTAAAACATGGCGTTTGCTGTGTCGGTTACCAGCTCTCCCTGCGGCTACTGAAGACAAAATACAGAAACAAAACAAAACACAGCTCAAAGCAACCACTTTGAACAATCCAACCACTTGGTGGTGGGTGTCAGCCAGCTGTGACCACCAGATCACCACGGTTTCCAACAGGGAAGGTGTCTGCCCTGCAACTCAATTTATTCATGAAACCGTCTTCACTCTGGGCAGCCACTCCCGGAGATGAGTTGTCCCAGGGAATAGATGTACATTGGCCCACCATCATGTTCTCTTCAAGTTCTGCCTGGAAATAGTGTATGTGGCTTCCACTCCCATTTCATTGGCCAGATCCGGTCATGTGACCATGCCTGCTGAAGATCCTGGGAAGCTAATAGGATGATCACATGGTCTGCCAAACCATGGAAGAAGACTTCAACTCAAGGATGTAGCAGCCCAGGGCCCCTTGCTGGGGCTGAGCAATCGCTGCAGAGATGGGTGCCTGTTTCTCTTCCCAAGCACCCTTCCAAAGGGAGAATTTAGAAGTTTGTTCCACAGATGAGAAGTTGAGTTCAGATCAGGATGTTGCTTGGCCAGGTCCAGAATTTGAACACAGCTCTGGCTCCTGGGTTCCCAAGGCACCAGACAGTAACAAGCAACAAGGAGTCAAGTCAGGACCATCCGTCAGCTTCCTTTTGGTCCCTGAGGACAGGTGTCTCCAATGTGTGGAATGTTACTACCCTCCTCAGCCCCTGTAGTGTCTGGATGATGTCCAAGGCAGGTGCCTGTGGCTGGCTCTTCTGGGAGAGAGGCTGAGGGGGATCCATCTTAGTGGACAGGGAAAAGTGGATGGGGCAAGGTGGGGTCCGACCTGCTGAGCCCCCAAGTTTCCTGACAATCTCTGAGCAGCTGATGTGTTTCTGTGCTCGTGGCCTGCCTTCAGGCCAACCTTTCAGAGATGCTTTGATCATTGGGGTTTCCATTGGCCTTTAAATTAGAAATTCAGTAAGGATCCAGGGGAGACCCCACCAAGAATGGTCATTACCTTGGTTACACGGGGATCTCTGAGTTTCCCAGAATGCAAATGGTTTCTTTTGGTAGTAGGATGAAGTCTGTGCCCCCCACAACACACACACCAACACCCCGTTTTGGGTCTTTTTTTTTTTCTTTGGATTGTTTCCCAGAGGAACCAGGGAAAAGGCCTTGGGCGTATTCCCAGGAACCCTCTCTGGTCCCTCACTGGAATGGTTTGACTGCCTGGAGAGCTTCAAGAGTGAGAGTGGAGAGCTAATTCTGTCCCTTTGCTTGTCCAAGTGAAGGAGAATGACAAGCGCCAACCCCCCGAGGGACATAACAGGCTGTGCCAACCTTGCAAAGAAGCCTTGGGTCCTGGGAAATGACCCAGTTGCCAGGCTGTAGGTTCCTCCCCAGCCCCAAAGAGAAGCAGCTCAGGGGTGGGTGCCAAGTCCAGGGAGGCATCAGACCTCAGCCCTGACTGGCCCTGCTCCAGGGAGCAGGCTGTCTGGCTGGGCCAGTGGTCAGGAATTCAGTCCTGTGGATACCACTAGCTCCCGGGGACCAAATACTTGGAGAAACCAACTCTCCCAGGAACAAGCTGATGTCTAAAAGCTCCAGAGCTGACTCCAGGAGGCACTGCTAGGCCCCTGCCTCTCCTACCTGTGAGCCCCATCCCAAGGGAGGCAGTGTTCACCTTTGCGACGTTCCTATCCAAAGGAAGACAGACAGACAGACAGACAAAAAGAACCCTGGCCACAAAGCACAGAAGCTGAGGTCCTCAAAGAACAGCTCTGTGGGGAGGGGCTGGGAGAGGAAGGAGGAGGCCCATGTGGGACTCCCTCTCCCCTGAAGAGCATCTTTCCGTTTCTCAGGATTTGGGACAGAACTAAGAGCCCAGAGGACTTCTCTACACACACCGCTCGCTTTAGGCAAAGCCAAAAGGCGAGAACTATCTGCTGACGCAGAAGGCAGGGCTGGAACCACTCCCAGACACTTCATACTCAGTTCCCAAACATTCCCTGGGTCTTGGAGTGCGGTTCAGTTGGTGGAGCCTTGTCCAGCCCTGGGCTTGATACCCAATACCGCAAAAGCCAGGCTCGGTACGTGCTTTTATTTCTAGCACTTGAGAGATGGGGGCAAGAGAATCAAAAGTTCAAGGCTATCCTCAGCTACATAAAGAGTTTGAAGGCAGCCTGGGATGCAGGAGGCCCTGTATCAAAACCACAATCAAAAATACATTGATTGGGGGCCAGAGAGATGGCTTGGCGATAAGGGAGGGCACTTTACTGTCAAGCCTGATGACCTGAATTAGATCCCTGAGAGCCACAGAGTAGAAGGAGAGAACCAGTCCCTCAGATTAGCCTCTGACCTCCACATGTATCCCATGCACGCATACACGTATGTGTGCACACACAATAAATGGATCGGCGTAAAATGTTTTCCCAAGAGACACTCCCGACTCCACCTCTATCTACATGGAGGGCTGTGGAGAGGGATTAAGCTCTTCACATTCCTGAGGGCCACCCTGCCTCATCTGTTCAAAGTTCCAGCTCAGTCCTTGAGGTCTTCAGTCACAATCCTCCAAGCAGAGCCAAGGCTCAGACAGGCACCCCAACTTCCCCAGCCTTCTGGGGCTAACCATGAAGCCAGAATGCTCTACAGGAAGTGGGAGGCCCTGGGATCTGGCAGGAGGGGAGGCTGTCTGAGTCTCCTGTCCCGTTGCACTTAAGGAAGAAAGGGTTTGCTCAGGCTCACGGTCCAATGGACAGTCCATCATGCTGGGGAAGTCGAGGAAGTCAGAGCATAAAGTAGCTGGGCACCTTATGTCTGCAGCTGGAGACATGGATGCAAGATCTGCAGTAGGAACCGTGAATGCAAGCATGCTAGGGCTCAGCTCACCCTCGGTCTCCAAACAGACCAGGATCTCCAACCTAGGAGGTGGTCCTTCCCACAGTTAGGATGTCTCTTTCCACATGAAACAGTTTCCCACAGGTAAGCTCAGGGGCCTTCCTTCCAGGTCATTCTAGGTTCTGTCTTGATAACAGTTACCATTCACTATTACAGGAAGCAATTCATACCCTCGGGGTCCAATCTGGGCTCAGCCACCTCCTCTGTAAAACCATCTCTCCTGCCCTTCTGTCTCTGGGCTGCTTGGCTATCCAGTGTGGGCTGAGCTTAAGAAGGCACAGTGAAGTTAAAGCAGTGAGTGACAGGATATTCTCACCCCAGACATGACCTGATGTCCCGCCCCTCAAGATCCCTGGATCACTCACTGCCTTTGCCTGGCCTGTGGTGGTGACGTCCCTCAAGGTACGGCTGGCTGTGACTGTGGTGTGATAAGCTGGTACTCAGAAGACCCCACCATGGGCAATGGTGCAGGGGTGAGGCGAGGCCTCAGGGGAGGGCGGGTGCAGAGTCCCCAGCAGAATGGAAGGCTCTTCCTAGAAAGCAGGGTTGCAGTCCTTCAGCGCCTGGGGGACGCTAACCTGCCATCCTTGTCTCTGAGAACCCTTTGGCACTCACAGCCCCCATGGCTTGGGAAGAGAAGAAACAGCAATGTCCCCTCTGAAGGCACAGTTGGAAATGGCATCTGTCGCCTCTCCGGGATGCTGTTCTCCAAATGGGGAATGCCCAGAGTGAACAGAAAGACTGAGCTGCAGGGCCCACACAGAGGAATCATACCAAAGTAAGTAGCAGCAAAACTCTCTGCATTAGTCAGAATTCTCTAGAGGAACAGAACTGAGAGAATGAATATATATATTCATATCACACATATCATCTATATGTATATATAAATCATATATATCATATACCATAAATATATAAATCACACATATCATATGTCATATATCATAGATATATAAAATATGGATTTTTGAGATTTATCAGAATGACTTATAGGCTGTGGTCAAGCTGGTCCAACAGTGGCTGTCAACCAACGAAAGATCCAAGAATCCAGATGTTCACCCATGAGAGCAAATGTCTCAGCTGGTCTTCAGTATTCACCAGAATCCTGAGGAAGTAGGCTCTAATGCCAATAAAGGAATGGACTTGCTAGTGAGCTTCCTTCTTCCATGTCCTTTATACAGGCTGCCAACAGAAGGTGTGGCCCAGATTAGAGGGGATCTTCCCTCCTCAAAAAGATCTGGATTAAAATGAGTCTTTCCACTCCAAATGATCTAGTTGAGAAAAAGAATCCCTACAGGTGTTTCCAACCACCTGGGTTTTAGTTAATTCCAGATGTAACCAAGTTGACAACCGAGAAGATCCATCACACTGCACTGGTGGCTTGTGCTAACCCAGGAAGCTGTCTGGCCAGTGCACACCACGTAGCTTTATTGAGATAAGAGTCAAACTCGTCAGCTGTTGAGATGATGGTTCAGTGGTTAAGAGCACACTGCTGCTCTTCCAGAGGTCCTGAGTTCAATCCCCAACAACCACATGGTGGCTCACAACCACCTATAATGAGATCTGATGTCCTCTTCTGGCCTGTAGTCATACATGCAGACAGGCTACTATATGCATAATAAATAAATAAATAAATCTTTAAAAAATGAGTAAAGCTCATTAAACTGTGTGGTCCGATGGTGTGTAATCTATCTTTCAGGGCTGGTCTTCGTGGGCACCTGAGCTTACATGCACAAACCCACGAGCATACATACACATATTTACATAATTAAAAAAATAAATTATTTTTCTCAAAAAAAAACAGTATGTAGACAGAATCAAGATGAAACTCATACAACCTTCTCAAGAGATGCTGAAAAGTTTTGATAAAACGTGATATCCCTTCACCATAAAAATCAAAAGAGACTAGGGACAACCTGAGAACCATTCAGTATAAATTCTATATACAACAAACCTCTAGTTAACATTAGATTAAGTGGAGGAGAACTGAGAGCATTCACCGAAATCAGGAGCAAGACAAGACGTCCTCTCTCCACTTCTACTCAATATAAGGCTTAGAAGTTCTCAGCCCATTAATAAGGCAGGAAAAAGACAGCAATACAAATATGTACACACAGATACAAGTAGGAAAGGAAAATGTCAAACAAGGCCACTTCCTTTGGACGGCCAAACAATTCTTCCATTCTCTGACTAGACCACAGTTTATCTGTCCATCACAGTTAATGGACGTCTGAGAACAACATCTGCTTGCTGCATTTGCTTCCTTAAGACCAGACACTCCAGGTGAGGATAGAGCGTTTGGCACAACCTGACTGTCTGCTGGGATGGAAGCTGACCTTCCTCCTAGTATACCCTATTCTCCGATTACTTTCCCTTCCATGTCCAGGTGTAGCTCCTAAGCAAGAAAAGCCACAGTGTACTGCTAAATGGTCAAGACTTCAGCCCAGTGTTCCTGCCATTGTGGACGGGGTCACTGTGGATAGGCTGTGCTGCCCTGGGCTCTATGGGGCACCTGACAGTAAGTACCCCTGTCTTCACCCACTAGCTGACGAGCAAAAACAGACCCCTGGACATTGTGGAATGTCTTCTAAAGAGCTGAGTGCCCCTTTTAGGAGCATTTGATCTTCAGGTCGCTTGTTTCTCCTTAGCAACACCCCAGGGCTGTGGGGTGTGGTGGCTTGAATGACAATCGCTGCCCTAGACTCACGTTTGAATGCTTGGTCCCCAGTTAGTGGAACTGTTAGAGAAGGACTATGGGGTGTCCTTGCTGGGGCAGGGGAATGACGCTGAGAGTAGCCTTTGAGGTTTCAAAAACCCACAGCTGCTGGGTGTGTGACCCACACCCTTAATCCCAGCTCTCAGGAGGCTGAAGCAGGCAGATCTCTTTAAATTCGAGGCCAGCCTGATCTGTATAGATAGTGAGTCCTGGGACAACCAGAGCTGTTCTTTCTTGAAGGCGTAAGTCACAAACAATCCCACACCAGTTTGGAATTAGATTATTAGAAAGGTTATTTATTTTAAAGGGGAAAAACTTACAGATCACCGTCCCAGACAACAGCCCTCCCTGCAATCAGGAAGGGAGCTGGAAGCGGAGCCGGAAGCCAGAGCAAGAGCAAAGGGAAGTAGCCGCTTTTTTAAAGGGAGAGAGACCACGCCCCAGTGGGCTGGCATCTCAGCGGCTATTGGCTGAAGGAGCGGAAGGAGCTCCCTCAACACTTTCTCAAAATAAAAAAAATAAAATAAAATAGGACAAGGAGTCAGCATCAGTTAGTTGCTGCACACAGCTGTGGAAACTGAGGTTCAGGAAGCTATAGTGGCCTGTCTGCCTGGAGACCAGCAGATCCAGCAGCGTGAGACTCTCCCTGCTCCAGGGCTTGGATCCCTAAACCTCCAAAAGGTCTCTACTCAGGCCTCCATGCCTCTCTCCTGGTGAGTTACCCAGAATCTGCAGAATTTTCTACCAACTCCCACCCCCCCCAAAAAAAAATCCTTATCATTCCTTTCATTTTTCAAGGCTCCCAAGACAAAGAAAACCAGCAGTTGAAGAAGACACACGCTGTGCTCAATCCCAGGCTGCTGCTGGGATGGAATTGGATCCTGCCTGGGAAGGTGACCGGGTCTGGGCAAAACCCCAGACTAGGAGAGGCAGGCGGGAGAACCTGGCTCTGGGCTGGCGAGCTGCTCCAGCCTGGAGAGAGTGTGACGTGAGTTTACACGTCCCAAGTGCCACGCTGGAGTCCAAGTGCCTGGGCTTTGTACTGGGGGTGGGCAGGAGAGGGTCTATCCCAGCCCACCCTTCTTGCTGTCTGCTCTGTGTGAGATGCCTAAGGGAGAGAAGACAGCTTGGCTTTCTGTCTGTCCAGATCAGCTGAGAGCCTGGGAAGGAGGCAAGGCAAGGGCAAGTCTGGAGTTTGAAGCTGTCCATACCTGACTGAGACTCTACGTCTTGGTTCAGTGGGACCTGGAGCTTCACCTTCCTTCCTAAGCCTCATCTGGAGATGAAGCCCATGGCCTTGCCCATCCACAGTTACTGAGGGGAAAAATCAAGAGAAATACAAGTAACGAACTATCAGTCTCTGCACTAGTAAAGATCCATTAATAAATGTGTATATTATTACTTTGTATCTTATTTACTTATTTGTATCTTATTTCCTTTGTAGTAACAGTAACAAGACCTGGAGTTACCTGCTTAGCAGGGAAAGGAGTCTCTAAGCGATGCTAGAGTTGGCATTTGAACCCCAGAGTCTGCTTACAAACTCCTGCTTTTGATCCCCGGCCTTTTGTCTTTGTGAAGAAGCCATTTGTGTAAAGATCGGTACTTGCCGTTACTCACCAACAGTTTTCTTTATCTGGCCCAAGCGGACACCTCCTGCCATATCTCAACCATGTCATTGCCTTCACTGCCAGAATCTGAACCGACTTTTGGCCCAACTGTAAAAAGGAGGATAAGCAGGAGGACTTCAAATGGACTTCTGGGACCTTCTATGATTAGAGTGTGCTAGCCTCAGCCCTGCTGGACCACTATGGGAAGGTGTAAGGTGTACCTACCTCTCTCTCTCTCTGCCAGCCCCAAGTCAGCCACCCCCTAGTCCCCACCTCACTCACTCAAGACAGTGGTTCCATCTTTCTTCCTGTCCTCAGCCATAAAGAGCAGTGACATCTCAGCTTCTGAGAAGGATGTGAGGAGTTCAAAGCCAGGCTGGAGCCTTGGCAGACACTGCACTGCTGCCACCTTGAGTCCCAGTACTCCCAGGTGCCACCAAGCCACAGAGAGGGACCCAGTTCCAACTCTCAGCCTCTGGCCTGTGCCCACACACCAGCAGCCTCAACCAGGGTAAGCAAATCCCGTGAGGCTTGCCTAACCCTTTCAGACAGAAATCTAATAGCTGGCGCCCTAGCCAGCAGGTAGCACCACAACCACCCCCCACCCCCACCACCACCACCACCGACAGCAGAAAAATTCCCTGTGATTGCTGGAACTATTCACAGCCATCCCTACTTGGTAAAAGGCAGGGTTTATTGCTTCACAGGTCCAAAAAGCCCAATGGTAACTGGTTTCTGAAATGGCTGGACCCAGGACCCGACCCACACCAGCCTCTCTGTCTCCTTCATTTCTGTATCTCTGGACTGGCTGCCTTCTGCTCAGCTATAACAAGAAGGCTGCCTCAGCTCCCGCCTCAGCCGCACCTTCCCAGGTTCAAGGACAGTAGGAAAAGCAAGAGGCTCGTTACCCAGACTTAACTCTTACTGGCTACAGCAGGCTCAGGTTGAGTCCCTTGCCCACATATAAACCAATGAATGCAGCCAGGGGATACTCCGATAGGCGAAGCCTGAGTTTTGTATTATGTCCCTTGCAGCCAAGAAGCAAATCAGCCCTGGAGCCCACAGACTGAGAGTTGGAGATGTTGAGTTCCTTGCCAAGGAAGGGGTGACAGGATGCTAGGTAGCACAAACAGTAGCTGTCATCAGGGTGACCAGTGGTGGGACCCCTGACTTGTCCCCTGGGCCTTGGGAGTGACAGCTGGCTGCGGTCCTGACGTGCACTCTGGAGTTCCCAGGACTTGGTCTGACTGGCAGTTGGCTAGCGAGGTGACGGGCAGTTGGCAGGATCCTAAAGACAGGCAGTCAGTTAGCATCCTGGTGGGCAGTTGGCAGTGTGGTGCTGGGCAGCAGGCCCGACCTGTCTGTCATCCCATCCCCACTGCCCTGAGGAAGAGAGGGAGAGGGACTCCCTCACTACCCACCCCCAGACTGCCATGTGGCCTCTCGTCCACTGGTGGCACCGGGAGCAGCTTTTCCTACTGCCCAGAGGAGGAGGCCGTGCAGGCTCCAGTGCATTTTGCCCTTGTTTGGTAGCAAGTGCCCCTGCCTAGCAGGGCGAGAGGCTTTTTGGGGCCTGCAGTGTCTTCTGGGAGCCTTGAGCCACCACAGACCCTTAGAAGAAGAAATCAGGAAATCCTGGGAAGGGCCCTGATTTATCTTCCTCATTTGCTGTAGGTGACTTGGGCTCATTCACCTTGCCTGAGATTTTTGTTCTCAGGGGCAGAGGCCAGCCTTGAAAATGACCGTCTGTTTAGGATGTGTTGCTAGGTGGCAATGGGGGAGACCTCCAAAAACGTGTGTGTGTGTGTGTGTGCGCGCGCGCACGCATGGGAGTCTGAAGAGTGGGGAGCATGCAGAGAGGCATGCGTGCTGAGGCAGGGTAGCTCTGTGGAAGACGGAAAAGGAAGAGCTGGGGAGAGAACCAGGACCACGGGTAGAGGACACGGTGGCCCCTGAGAGGGATTGTAAACCTTCCGGCACATCTTAGAGAAAGAGACAGGGAAGGGAAGGGCTGTGACCAAAGCTGCTCCTTAGAGACGACCTTCCAGATTCTGAAACTGACTGTGAGGAAACTTTAAAACCCGTAGACTGTGTGATAGCTAAAACCAGAGGGATTGCATGAGGCCGTTCTACACCAGCGTCTTGGATGCAGCCTGGCTCATCTGCCCTAAGAACCAGGTCGAGAACAAGACTGAGGGAGGTGAAGGGTCCCACAACCGGGTAGCTTGAGGGAGGCAGGGGCCCAGGGATGGGTAGGATGATGCAAAAGTTCTGGCACACACAGAGAGTTACAGAAAGACCGTTGTTGCTACATTGTGTTGGCTGGGGGAGGCCCTGGAAGCTGTGCACATTTTATCTGTTATAGCATAGATAGGTTCTCAGGTTTGCAGAAAGACGGTCATTGCTACATTGTGTTGCCTGGGGGAGGCCCTGGAAGCTCTGCTCATTTCATCTGTTGTTATAGATAGGCTCTGGTTAATAGCACTGTGGTGGAACATTACACAGCACTGAAAACACATGGGTTCCTGCCATGGACGTGGATATGGAGAAACCGGACATGAAAGACTTCTCTTGGCATGATTCAGTTCATAGGAAGTTCGAAACAGGTCTGGTGATTAATCATCTTTAGAATTGGTACGGTTAGAGCCGGGAGGGGAAGGAGAAGTCTTTAAGGGCCGGGAATGTTTGTCGTGGCGATCTGAATGGGAGTCACCCATCTGACACTGACTGAGCCCTGTGCTTAGGACTCTGCAAAGTAAACAAGAAGAAATCCCAATTCGCCCAGATTAGGAACACCAAGCAGCTGTTGATAAAAACAATGGCTGGCTAGGGGTGGCGGTAAAAGAACTGTGGGTTCAAACCCAGCCTCTAAGAACCATTTTGGGAGACTGAAGAAATGACTTTGTAAACTGCTCGCTGTATAATCATGAGGACCTTAGCCAGCAGCAGTGGCCCGCATCTGCTAATCACAGTGCTGTAGAGGCTGAGACAGGAACATTCCTGGGACTCCCTGGCCAGCCAGCCTTGCCAAGCCAATAAACTCCAGGGTAGGTGAGAGACCCTGCCTCAGAAAAGAAGGTGGGAAGTGGCGAGGGAGACACCTGTGGCGGTTAGAATGAAAATGGTCCCCATTAGGTCTGTAGGGGTGCATTATTAGGTGGTATGGCCTTGTTAGAGTTGGTGTGGCCTTGTTGAAGGAAGTGTGTCACTGGGGGTGGGCTTTGAGGTTTCCAGAACCCTCTTCCTGCTACCTGCCCTCTAACTGCAGAACTCTAAGCTACCTCTCCAGCACCATGTCTGCCTGTGTGCCGCCAAGCTTCTCACCATGATGATAATGGACTAAGCCTCTGAACTGCAAGCCAGCCCCAAAGAAATGCTTTCCTTATGAGCTGCCATGGCCATGGTGTCTCTTCACAGCAACAGAAACCCTGAGATAACCTCCACACGCATTCGTACACACAGATACATATAAACACATATACCATACACACAGATACATATAAACACATATACCATACACAACAGAATATTCTGTCACTTGTTGGCTACAGAGGGATGTGTACCCCATGCCTGTGAGGTCCAAATTACCACCATGGCAAACTCTGCTCTGACCACATGTCCCTGTGCACCCCCAAGTCAGAGCAGAGTATCCAGGAAAAGCCTCCGAGGCCCAGAGGTGACAGGGACGGGACAATTTGTTCTTTGTGTATTTTTATTCTACTGCTTTCTGGGAGCAAGTGAGCTTCGGAGCTGCCAGACGGAGCACAGTGGGAGTATGAGAGTGAGGGGAAGGTGGCCTAGTTTGCTCATCGCTGTGAGAAACACCGTGACCAAAAACAACTGGGGGAAGAAAAGGTTCCCTTGGCTTATGATTCCAGGTCACAATCCATCACTGAGAATCAGGGCAGGGGCTCAAACAGGACCTGAAGTACTGACAACAGAGGAACGCTGCTCCCTGGCTTTTTTCTTTTTTTTTTTCTTTTTTTTGGTTTTTCAAGACAGAGTTTCTCTGTGTAGCTTTGGAGCCAGTTCTGAAACTCGCTCTTTGACCAGGCTGGCCTTGAACTCACAGAGATCCATCTGCCTCCCTGAGTGCTGGGATTAAAGGTGCGTGCCACCACTGCCTGGCATGTTTACCTTTCTTATACAGCCCAGGCCCAGCTGGGGATGGCTCTACCCGCAGTGGTCTGGACCCTCTCGCACCAATTACCAGTCAAGAAAACACTCCACAGATACGGCCAGAGGCCAACCTGATGGAGGCAGGCCTTCAATAGAAGTTTTCTCTTCCCAGTTGCGTCAAGCTGGCAACCAAGAGGAGCTGTCATAGAAAGTGAGCGCCGGGCTGACCACACTGGCTACTGGGGTTTGTTCTGCCAGCGATGGGGATACTGAAGGTTTGTTTCGGCTCCCCAACCTGTCCCCTTGTCAGAGTCAATTGGACTCCCCCTCTTTTCATGTGTGTAAGAGATCAAGAGCTGGGCCAGCTGAGTGATTTAGGGTGAAATATTTGCTATCAAAGCTGATCACCTGAGTTCAATCCCCAGATCCCACATGACAGAAAAAGGAAACCAACTCCTACAAGTTAACCTCTGACCTCCATACGTGTGCTCACGTGTGCATGCATTCACTCACAATACGCTGGACATAGGTAGAATATAAACATTTATACAAATAGGATATAAAATGGTGGGAGGCGCAAAGAGGGAGAGAAAGTGGTTCTGGGATAAAGATGAGTCTGCAGGGCCTGCTCTGAGCAACAAGGAGAGATGAAGTCACAGAAGCAACGCCAGCGCCTGGGAAGGAGGCTGGCCTTCTGTCTGACACCAGGTCCATGTGTCCAGCTGCAGTCCTAGGCCAGAATGACAGATGGCCGTGAAGGAAAGGTCACTCTCTCGGTGCCATTGTGCGTTTGGTGAAGGCGGCGGGTGGGACACCTTGGACAGCTTGGTGGATGTCTGGCCTTTGGGGCCCCACACCAAGTGGCAACTGGACTTTATTTTGGTCACTGAAGATGGAGAGACGATCTCAGCCATAAATAACTGCCGGCCGGGCAGCAAGCCTCTCCCCCAGGCAGCCTGTGGGCCCCAGGATGCTTCAAGGCCAGCGTGTCCCTGCCTGGCCACAGGCAGACGAAGGGTTAGTGGTGGCCCAGGAGCCCAGTGGGGAGGCGGGGGAGAGAGTCGAGGGGTCTCGGGCCTGGGTTCAGAGTGAGGTTAGCCAAATAGTGGATAAATTAAGAAAGGGAAACAGACAGCTCCCCTCGCAGCGAACTTTTCACCCAGCTAACCTGTTCCTCACCCACTCTCAGGTGGCGGTGGCGGCTCCCACCTCGGGGCTGTCACCTCTCCTGGGGGGATTGTCACCTGCCTCCTTCCCGGGTCCCCACCCCCACAGGCCCAGGTGAGAGCCCGAGAATGAAGGCCCCAGGGGGGAGCGGTTGCCTCATTTCACTAATCAGAGGACTTCCCATCCCTATCCAAGTTCATGGTGGGCAGGATGGCCTTGGCCTCTGTTCTCACCAGGATAGGGCCAAATGAGACAGGTGGGCTGTCTCGTGGATGCGTGGCATCTTCCAAGCTCAAACCCCAGCCCTTCTCTGCCTCCAGCTGCACACCCTCCGAGGCCACCCACTTTCTTCCTGAGCAAGGGAAGGGCCCGCCCTAGGGTAAAGTACAATCATCCTAGATCTAGGATCCTGACACAAAGAGGCTTTTCCTCAGACAGTAAGTCTCCCTGCACTGGGTCCTAAGGGCAGAAACGCCCTCTCGGGCCACCACATCACAGAACCTGAGCCAAAGGAGGGCATGTGTGCCAGGGCGACCCTGACATCATAGGGGCTTCCTGGGAAGAAAGGAGGGAGGCATGTGAATTAACCTTCCTTGTCAATTACTGGATTTAGAATCACCATGGAAACACACCTTTGGGTGTGTCTCTGAGGATGTGTCTAGAAAGGTTTGAGTGAGTGAGGAAGACCCACCCTGAATGGGGATCAGTACCATCCCAGGACTGAAGAAAAAAGAGAGAGTGAGCTAAGCGCCAACATGCGTTGCTCCCTGCTTCCTGACTACGATGTGACCAGACACCTCACGTTCCTGCCGCCTTGCTTTCCCTACCGTGACAGACTGTACCCTGGAAACCATGAGCTGAAATAAACTCCGCCTTCCTTAAGTTGCTTCAGGTGTTTCTGTCACAGTAACAAGGATCTGCAGAAGAGCTGAAGGAGGCCCTCGGCCCAGCCACCACGTCTCCACCGTCCCTTCCCACTGTCTCATCGCCAGTGGTTGCCCAGCCTGGATTCAGGATGGCACTTGGAGGATGGACACGCATGACTCCCAGGCACTGGCAAGAGCCTACTATTTATTCGCTCTGCCCTGTGGTGTACTGAGTATTGTGCCCAGAGAGAAAGAACCAGTCAGACACGAACTGCAAACTCTCCGAGAGAAAAGTGTGGGGCAGAGATTGAGTGATTGGCAGTGGGTGTGGTCAACAGCAGGGCCCATGTCAGGTAGTTCACAGGGCCAGGATGGGTTGGGTCATCAGAGTCAGGTTGTGGGGACCATGGCTTGGTGACTGCAGTCCTAAAGACAAGGCTATGTGAAGAGCTGGCCAGGCCTCTTATCCAGGGGTAAGGGGCAAGGGCTGAGGCCAGAGTCACAGGCTTGGCTTTACCCTCGGACTTCTCAGCATGATGTTCTCTGTCCACCTCACATCTCTCTGACAGGGCTCTATCTCGTCTTCCAACCACAGGGAAGACCTTGAGTGGGTGGATGTCAGGATGAATCACCCAGCTCCGACACCGGAATCTTGTGACACAGACGCTCCCAACTCTGAGCTCAGTTCAGTCTTCTCTGGAATGGGCACGCAGCTGCAGTCTGCCTGAACTGGGAATGAAAGGTGACATACAGCTGCCTGGAAAGTCCCAGTCCCTGGAAGAGGTGGAGGAGGAGGGCTGAAGACCCAGCTTGAGGCTGGGAAGAAAGAAAAAGTGTCTGGCTCCATCTTCACAGCGACAGACACTCAAAGGCAGCCAGCACACCTGGAACTCAGGGAAGCCTGAAATCTCTGGTCTCAGTCACGGCCTGGACCTTGCTTCTATCCCTAGGAGCGTTCCTCGGTAATGACAGGCCTGAGATCTTCATAGGAAGGGAGGCCCTGTCCATCCCACATCCCTCTCTCCTCCTCTCTTCTGATGTCCCTATTTGTTTGATGGAAGACTCTGAGAAGCCACCTGTGCCCCTGTGAGACCCAGAGCCATCTGTCCCTAATCTTTAGCCAGTGGTTAAATAATGTTAAAGATCATAGCCACCCCAGTTGTATTCCTGAGTCGGGCAGGGTAGCACGGACTCTTCCTCTTATCTCTCTGCTCCTTGGGGTTCAGAATCCATAGGCCTGGGGACAGGGCCTGCTGGGAGAGACTCTGCTTGTCACCTGACATCCATAGGCCATTGCCAGGGAGCTGGGGTTGCAGGTGGCCTTTGGATATAGAGCACTGGTTTCTGAGTTCCTACTTGGGATTTCCTAAACCACCATTTAATTCCTCACGTGAGCTGAACTCTGCATTTCTGACTATATTCATGGAGCTGGTGATCAGTCCAAGGCTTTTCATACATAAGGCAGGGAGTGGCCTGCCACCGAGCTCCACCCCAACAGAATCCTCACTGGCTTTAAAAATGAGTGTTGAAGGGAAGCACATAGCTGAGAAGGTAGAGTGTTTGCCAGCACACCTGAAGCCCTGGGTTCGATCCCCAGCACTGCACAAACTGGGTGTGATGCTGTATGCCTGTCATCCCAGCACTCAGGAAGTGGAGACAGGAGAATCAGAAGTTCAAGGTCATCCTCAGCTACCTGAGACCCTGTCTTGAGAATAGCCACAAAATAAATATTGAAATGATTTGAATTCTGATTAACCTCTCACAGCATCCAAGAGGCTTTTCTTAGCCTACCGCATTAAAGATATGTCTATCCAGAAAGTTCTCTGTTTCCCAGCCATTTAGACCCGAATAATCACACAGAAACTACGTAAATTATAACACTGTTTGGCCAATAGCCTAGGCATATTTCTAGCTAACTCTTACATCTTAAATTAACCCATTTCTATTAATCTGTGGATTGTCATGAGGCCTACCAGTAAGGTTCTGGCTGGCATCTGTCTTCTTTGGCAGCTACATAGTGTTTCTTTGGCTCTGCCTTCTTTCTCCCAGCATTCAGTTTAGTTTTTTCCACTTAGCTCTATTCTGCCCTGCCACAAGCCAAAGCAGCTTCTTTATTAACCAATGATAATAAAACATTCACAGCAAATAGAGGGGAATCCCACATTGGTTCTCTGTTCAGATGTCAGGTGAACAAAGAGTGGGAGGAAGGAGGGAAGGAGAGGAAAGAGGGAGGGAGGGAGGGAGGGAGGGAGGGAAGGAGGCAGGGAGGGAGGGAGAAGTAGTCTCACATTAAACTGGGTGATGCTTTGGAAAGTGCTACTTTAAAAAAAATGGACCATGTGGGCTGGGGAGTTGGCTCCTTGGGTAAAGCCCTTCCTGGGCAACCTAAGTTCAAGTCCCTAGAACCCACCCCAAAGCTGGATGTAGCAGTTGGCATCTGTAATCCCGGTGCTCATACAGTGAGGTGGGAGCACTGGACCTTTGGAAGCTCAGGGGCCAGCTAGCCCGGCACACACAACAGAAAGGAAACTGGAGATGACAGCTGTCTCAAACCAGGAGAAGTCGTGAACCAATGCCTGCTTCTCCCCGCACCTCTACACACATGCATGAATACTCATATGCACACACGAAGGTTTTTTTTTTTAATGGGTCACGTAGTCAGTGAGGAGAGACATGTTCTCAGAGTTTGACCCATCATCAAACAGTGGGATTTTCCCCATAAACCATGACCTTTCTGCTTCCTGTGTTTCCCAGAATTCCTGGTCCAGGGGCTTCCCAGAGTGGATGATCCATCCATGGGCTCATTGTTTTAAAATATTTGTCCAGGATTATTAAAAAGATGATTTTGTGACAGGAAAGAAGGGGAAAATGAAAGCAGATATTAGGTACTCAATAATTCTCAGAGAGCCAATGACACGTTCCTGTTGCGTATGACCCTTACCCTGGATAGACAAGGCTGCAATCTTCTTCTTTTAATATTTTCAATTTATTATGATTATTCTGCTGCTGCTGTGTGTGTGGTGGGGGTGATGTATGGGCATAAGTGTGTATCTGGTTCTGAGGACTGAACTCAGGTCGGCAGGTTTGTAAAGCAAGTACCTTTACCTTCTGAGCCATCTCACTGGCCCTATAAATCTTTTCTTATTATATTAATGTGTGTGTGTGTGTGTGTGTGTGTGTGTGTGTGATGTGGGATTCCCATCTGTGTGCTGTAAATACTATTGGTACTATTGATGAATAAAGAAACTGCTTTGGACCTATAGAAAGGTAGAACTTAGCTAGGCGGGGAAAACTAAGCTGAATGCTGGAAGAAAGGAGGCAGAGAGAAGGAGAAGCCATGGAGCCCTGGGGGAGACAGATGCTGGGAACTTTACCCAGTAAGCCACAGCCATGTGGCTATACACAGATTACTAGATAGTTTAAATTAAGATATAAGTGTTAGCCAATAAGAAGCTAGAGCTAATGGGCCAACCAGTGTTGTACATAATATAGTTTCTGTGTGATTATTTTGGGTCTGAGCTGCTAGGCAGCCAGGAAACAAACAAGTGGTTTTCTTACGCGCGTGTGTGTATGTGTGTGTACAGAGACCAGAGACAATCTCTGGTGTTATCTACAAAAATATTATTGATTTCCTTTTCTGCTGGCTGTCAATTGCTGGGCATAGGGCCTACCTGTAAGTGTGGTTCATATGTCCAGTGAGACTCTACTGGAGAAAAATCATTCTTCCTTTGTGAGACGTTGTCAGTTGGTTAGAGATAGGAGCTCCTGTGCACATCCCCCTCTGAGTGCCGGGACTCTGTCTGGCTTGGACCCGTGTAGGCTGTGCACACACCGTCACAATCTCTGTGAGCTCATATGCGCCGTGATCCTTTCCTATCTGGAGAACACTATTTCCTTGTTGGCCATTCTTCCCCTCTGGCTCTTAGAATCTTTCCACCTCCTCTTCCCTGTAGCCCTTTATATATTGTAGCCATTCTTCTCTTGTATCCTGTTCTGTAACATTTGTATACAGTACTGGAAAGCTTATCTTTTAATGTCTGTTCTTCCTCCCCCGCCATGGATATCCTCAGATATGCTAGAATTATACAGACACACACACACACACACACACACCACATCTATCCATTGATCAAATATCCAACAAAAGCCTAGTAGGTTTGGGGACTACAGTGCTGTATAAAACACATTGGTCCCTGGACACTTCCTGTTGGAGTTTGTCAGGTGTGCATCCGGCAAACATCAGATATCTGCTTGGTTGTCTGCTGGGACCTCAGACAAGCAGAGACAGCTCTGCCTGCCGGGCTTCTTACAGCCTGATGCTTAACATATGGCATCCTCTTGGGCGGGTCCTGTGGAGCCCAGCAGAACCTGACCCAGAATGGGGCTCCATCTTGGGGCTCTTTGGGGCGGGGGGGGGGAGAGTCAGTGAGGGAAGGCTTTCCGGGGGTGACATGTCAAAGGGTGCAGAAGGCTGATTTGGAGCTGACAGGCAGGAGGAAAAGCCTCTAGAAAAGAAGTTTTAAGGCCACTCCTGGCCAGACTTGGGTCTGGGCACCAGGCCTCTGGGGCTTAACTGAAGGTCCAAAGACTACTTTTGTTTGTCTGTCGCTCAGCATTTGAGACTTATCCCTCTCCCTGAGGCCCCATCTGCCCTGCCTTCTTCAGGTAAGTCTTTTTTGTCCAATGGGGAGGGCATCGATGCTGAAGGCCAGATGCCCGAGTTGGAGGGCCTGCGCCAAGGACCAAAAGAACCACGTGGAGTCCCACCACGGCCATGCTACGTTGTCTGACCTCGGCTGGGACTTGGCCTCCTGCCCTTTAGGAGTTCACGGGGAGGTAATGTCTCCTCCAAGTAGAGACTGGTTCCTTCCCACTCCAGAGAGGCCTGCGTATATAGATAAGGCTCCAAGGAGCCAAACAGCTGGGACTCCTGTGACTGTCCTGCTCTTGGTATAGGGCCCTAGAGAACCCTGAGGCAGAGGATATACCATGGCAACGCCTCTAATGTTGACGAGGGTGTTGTTTTCCTCCGTGGCCCCTGCTTCCTGTGAGGTCTGGGGAATAGCTAAGAGTTCAAGTTTGTTTGATGACACCAGCAGAACCGTGAGAGAGACTGGCATCTTGACTACCCCAGGTGGCCCAGAAGATGTTACGGATCATACTCTGGCTCGTTACCTCTGGGGGCACCTGGGGCTGTCCCCTTTTGCCCCAGAGGGAAGTTTCTGAGTGAAAGACTCGGGGCCTTGGGAGTAACTTTGTGAACTTCAGAGCCATGTGTGGTTGAAATCGCTCCGCATCTACTCTGCACTACCCTGGGCAGATGGACATCTCTGAGCCTCAGTTTCCCCATGTGTCAAGAGAGCATCACCCCTAAGCTGTAGGATGGGGCACCAACGGAGGGCATGCGACAACTCTTGATTAAGGTATCAGGTTTGATCCTGGTACCTCCTCAGAAAGTCAGTCAAAGGGACCAGCAAGATGGCTCAGTAGGTGACATTGTCAGCTGCCGAGACTGACGACCCAGGTTCCATCCCCTGAAACCCATATAGTAGAAGGAGAGAACTGACTTCCGCAAGCTGTCCTCTGAGCTCCACGTGCATGCCATACATACAGACACAGACACACACACACACGATAAATAAATCTAATAAAAAAATAAAGTCAACAGCGCTGTGGGTGCTGAGGAGATGGTTATTGGCGATCAGGGAAACTGAGGCCTGGCTTTAGGAGCCTGTGTCCTGACAGTGCAGGATTTGCTGGCAGTTCTCACTTTCATTCTCACAGGAACCCAACGAGAGAGACACCAGATATAAGCCTTTAGTGGAAGACGACTCAAAGGCTCAGCAAGGTTGACAAAGTCACGCACAGATGCACAGCACACGGAAGGCCTGGCTCAACTCCCCCATGAGTGGGCTTGGAGCTGGACAGAGGCGTATGAGAGGGGGCATTGGCTGAGAAAAGTGCTCTGTCTTGGACCCTGAAGCTTGGAACCCAAAACGAAGAAGTATTTAATGGTCAGCCAAACTTGCAACCTCAGAAAGCCCCCATCCAGGCGTTGACCCCAGGACCCCAGAATGGTTCCAGAGTATATCAGGCTCCAGTCCCTAGAGCCGTCTCTAGAAGCTTGGCACTGATGTTCAGGAGGCAGGGAGGAAGGCCAAGACCCTGGAGCTGCCCCAAGGAGGGGAGCAGTTTGGCCAGCGGGCCGGTGGGGCCGGGCTTCTTTGTTGCACACTGACAGGGAGGTGCGGCCACCACACACTTCAGCTGCCAGTTCATTGCGGTCACTCAATCCATCACCCAGGGTGGGGGCGGCGGGCCCCCAGCCTCCTGGCGGCTAGGCCTGCAGTGTTGTTTCAGTCTGACTCGGGCTGTGAGATAAACGGGGCATGAACTGGCCCCTTGGCAGGGGGTCAGCCCCTTCTGCCCTCATTAAAGTGCCAATCAAAAAGAGGAATGGAGAAAGCTGGTGAGCTCAGCCTCTCTCTCTCCCCAAGGGGCAGGATCCGGGCTCCCTGAGAGAGAGCCAGCAGTGCGTTCCACAAGGCCAGCGGGGCCAGCAGCATGCATCTGGTTGCAACATTGCAGAGCTGAGGTTGGTCTGCTCTGCATGGGGGTGGGGTTTGGGGCCAGTCCTTCAGGAACACCCTGCCCTGGCCTGGTCTGAGGCTTATGGCTGGGTTTCTGCTGCTACTTGATAGCCCTACTAGCGACACAGGCCATCGGATTGCCTCTTCTGAACCTCAAGGCACATCCTGCTAGCTGCTGGAGAGACCATGGCCTTGTGGGTAGGGAGCCACGGGGGCGTGTGAAGTGGCCACTGGGCTCAAGCACATACTTGGTGCTCTTGTGGCTACGCTGAGTTCAGTAGTGTACTGGAGAGGCTGGGCCTATCTCTCCTCTCCACCTTGTCTGGTAGCCTCTCTCTGTCTTGAGTCCTGTCCCCAGGGTAACTTAGCCAGTTACAGTTCCCTGGCTTCAGAAACATAAAAGTGGAAGGTGCCAAACCTAATGAAGACGGAGAGTCCAGGGCAGTCCAGATGCAGCCTCCCTGAATGCCACACTGCAAATCCTGGTGTGTGTGTGTGTGTAGGTGTGTAGGGGGGTGTAGGTTTGGCATAAGCTTGATGCCTAGAGGCAGAAGCCTTCTGGGGTGGGGGCTGGAAGTGGGGGTGCTGTATTACTTCTATACATAATCCTTCACAGTCCACCTGTTCTCCAACTAAAAGCCCATAATAAGTTATGTACTGAACAAAAAGAAAGCAAAAAGGAAGGAAGGAAGGAAAGAAGGAAGGAAGGAAGGAAGGAAGGAAAGAAAGAAAGAAAGAAAGAAAGAAAGAAAGAAAGAAAGAAAGAAAGAAGGAGAAGGTGGGCTGGGTTAGTGGCTCAGCAGCTAAAGCACCTGCTATACAAACAAGACGACCAGAGTTCAGAAACCCAGAACCCACTTAAATGCCAGGTGGGCATGGAGGGGTTGCCTATGATTCCAGCCTTGGGAGAAAGACACAGGGGGATCCTGGGAGCAGGTTGATTAGGGAGACTAAGCGTATCTGCTAGCTCTGGATCTGACTGAGAGGCCCTGCCTCAAAGAATGTGGTGTAAAGCAATCTAGGAAGATTCCCAGGGCCAACCTCAGACCCCCGCATGTACGTGCACACACACGCAGCCCCCCACATGCATGCAAGCCACATGTGCGCATGAGAAAAAACGGCATGATTTTTCATTCCTTTCACATACTAAGCGGTAATAATAATCACTGCCATTGCTTGGGAAGTTGTGATGTTTTCAAGCATTGTCTGAAGCAAATTCTACCTGACTTAAGTCTGCCAATAACCCTGTGGCCATGACACTGATGTCACCCTGTTCTGTGGATATGCAGAGTCAGGTTGCTAAGTAAAGACCCACACATAGCAACCCTAACACGACTGTGGTTTACAACAACCTCTTAACCCAGATGCCAGCTCCTGTTTAGCCAGCAGCCCCCCTCCAGTTAGGGTGTCACAGGCCCAGGCTCTGGCCATCTTGCGGCTCTGTTTTCCCCTGCCTTTCCATGGTAGCACACAGAATCCTCATGCTCTGTGGAGAATGGACTGTGGTGAGGAACAGGGAGGTTTGGGACATGGCCTATTTGCCTTCCGTTCCAGCCTGCTCTCTGCCATGGGCATACCTGAGCACCATGGTTTATCCCAGCCATGGATGTGACTGGCCTCCACACACTGTATCAACGGGCACCCAGCCCTCGCTTCTAGTTAGCCTCAGCCATTGGGAGACAGTGGCAGAAGGTCAGAGGGTGACGGGAGAGGTGAGAACATTTGCTTCTCAAGATGGTTAATTCTCTAATTGTCAACTTGACACAATCTAGAATCACCTGCGAGAAGAGGCTCAGTGGAGGGCTGTCAGAACAGGTGGGCCTGTGAATATTCTGTGGGGGATTGCCTTGATTACATTAACTGGTATCAGAAGACCCAGCCTGCTGTGGGTGGCACAATTAATTCCCTGGGTTTTGGTGCTGAACTGTGTAAATGTGAAGAAAGCTGAATACTAAGCACGCACGCACGTTCACGCAGGCGCACACGCACACACCACCCGTCAGTCAAACGAGGAAGCACTCTATAGAACGGGAGAAAATACTTGCCAGCTATAAATTTGACCAAGCATTAGTAAAACATACAAAGGACAAAGAACACAAGAAAATAAACATCAAGGAAAAAAAAACCTAAAAACAGGCCGCGGAACTGAACCAAAACAAATATAGGTGGTTAAACATCATTCTAAAAGGTGTTCAACGTCATTGGTCACCAGAGAAATCTAATTAAAACCACTTTGAGATTCCATCTCACCCCAGTCTGGATGCCTATCATCCAGAAAACAAACGACAACAAGGCTGGTACAACCACTCTGGAATCTAGCCTGCAGGCTTGTCAAAAAGCTAAAAATAGAACTTCCATATGACCCAGCCGTGATACTCTGGGGCGTGTATCCAAAAGACTCCAGTCTTCCTAGGGAGAGAGTTGCTCAGCTCTGGTTACCACTCCACTCGCCATAGGTAGGAAACTGAGTTAGCCCAGATGTCCACCAGGCAACTCATGGATCCTGGAAACAAACACAATGGACTTTTAGTCATCTATAAAGAAAAACAAAACCTGCAGGGAGACAGATCAAACTGGAAAACATTGTATCAGGTGAAGCAACCCGGGCCCAGGAAGATAAATGGTGCACGTTCTCCATTATGTGTAGATCCTAGCTTGAGGTTTTTTTTTGAGTTTTGTGTGAATTTGGAGTAACTGAGAGTCCAGAAAGAAAAGACCCAGGAGGGAGAGGGAAAGAGGCCTTAATGGGAGAGAGGACAGTAGAACACACAGGATATGAAGACAGCAGGGGTGTGGGGTGGAATACTAGGAGTTAGCGGTTTAAGCAGGGGTGCAAGGGAGAAGAGAGAGTGAGGAGAGGTTAATCAAAATTAAGAATATATGAAAAACCGCTATATATAGAAATCCAAACCTTGTCAACTAATCAAAAATGTAACTTAAAAATAGTTGGCGCTCCAATATAGCCTTCTTGCATAGAGGAAGATGATTCCCAAGAAGACATAGGTTCTTTAATGAAAAGATATTGGTACTAGGTTTGGGGTATCTCCCTAGCAGTTATCAGTCAGGGAGGCCCCGGAAGCACCCACAACAGTATATGCTAATATCATTGCTCTTGGTCCCCCCCCCAAAAAAAACTAGACAGTAAAACCTATTGTTGAAGACACCACATTCTTTGCGGGTCATGGAGAAACCAAGAGCTCAGCAAATCCCAAGTTGGATAAGTACAAGAATACCACCCCTAAGCCATGACAAATAAATAAAAGATAAAGTAAATATTCTTAAAATTCAGCCAGATGGGCTTGGGCAGCTGGCTCAGTTGAGTGAGTAGCTCACAAGCATGGAGACCTGAGTTTTAATCCTCAGCGCTCTGTCAAACAGCCAGGCATGGCAGAGCCTCTGCAAATCCAGTGCTGGGTAAGTAGAGACAGGAGCCCCCTAGGGCTTGCCGGCCAGCCTGTCTAGTCAAATCGTCAAGCTCCAGGTTCAGCAAGAGACTCTGCTGCAAAACCCAAGGTGGCCTGTGGCTGAGAAGGACACCTAGTCCTAAGCCATGTACTGGCCCCCATGTTTTTCTTATTACAGAAAAACTGGTCGAAGCTGGGTACTTACACCGAAAGATGGAAGCCAACAGTCCAAATTCATGGTCAGTTGTTTGGGTCTTGGGTGCGATGGTGGGAAATGATAACATAGTGGCAGGAACAGGTGAAAGGGAAAAAGCCACACCAGACTGGAAGCCACAGAGCAATCCGTGGCTCAGACTGTGCCTCATGGAGCAAAATGCACCTATATTTTATTTTACCTGATGTCATTTTATCTGAGACAGCACCTCACTGAGTAGCCCAGGGTGGACTGTCTTTTTATATTGGGAAGTGTGCTGCAGAGACTTAATGGGCTGTATTCAGCACTTTTCTGTTTGTTGGGATAAAACATCTTGATCAAAAGCAACTTACAAAGGAAACAGATAATTTTGGCTTGTGGTGTCAGAGGGAGAGTCCATAATATCTATGATGATTAGGGCAACAGGGAGCCTGGGGCTATAGCAGGAAGCTGAGATCCTATCTCATCTATCTATATACAGGAAGCAGAGATGCAGAACAGGAAGCAGGGTGAGGCTATAAATCCTCAAAGCCCAACCCTAGTGACACACTTCCTCCATCAAAGCTCTCCCACCTCAAGGCTGCCTTACCTCCCCAATTGTGCAGCCAAGTGTGACCAAGTGTTCCTGTACATGAGCCCGTGGGGACATTTCTCATTTAAACCACAATAGTCAAGAAACTGAAAGGATACTGCTGTGGCATCGTGGCCCACTGGGAAAGAATCAAGCCTCTGGGAGGCTCAAAGAGTGTGGGAGAAAGGAGCATGAAAATGTGAGAGTCAGAGAAAGGTGGAATCTTGTGTGGTTATTTCCACCTAATTGAAACATTCTTTCCTGGAGGGGAGGCTCAATAGCGGTCAGAAAGTAAATACAACTCACAAAGCTGTAGGAATCTCCTGAAACTTACAAGACTTACAGCACTCCTACTCAAGACTATATAGCAGTGACGATCTGGAGAGGAGACCCTTCCCCCAGGTAAGCTACCCTCAAGCTGTCCAGTGATGCAGCCTTTGGGAGTTGTAATTCATGCTGGGGTGGGTGGGCTTTTTGGTGATGCAGCAGCTTTGGAGGCATCTGTGTTTCTGTAAATAACCCTCATGCACGTACCTGTCAATCATCCCAGTAAACTCGCCAGTGAAATAAGCTAGCCATGGGTGGAAAGGGTTCTTTGGTGTGCTCTATCTGGGGTAAACAGACATTTGTTCATGTCTCCCCGCAAAAAGTCATATAACACCCAGGTTGCCTTCAAATCTGTGATCCTCCTGCCTCAGCTATCCTAGGGCTGGGGTGCCAGGTATGTGTCACCTGGCCACAACTACAACTTGCAGTCGCAATGCCTAAGTCAGTAGTGGCAATTGGAACTATGTTAATCCCTCCTGGAGGCATACCTCAACCCAAGGACCTCTCATTAGGCCTTGCTTCTTAGGGTCCCACCCCTCACCACCATCACCTAGAAGACCAAGCCTCTTATACCTGAGCACCTGGGAAACAAACCACATTGGAGCCATAGCAGACTACACTTATTTTCTCCCCAGTTGGCACAGATTTAAAAAGATTAACATACAACCTTGGTAAGGGTGTGTGGAAGCACACTACCCTTCTTCCTGGCGGCCATATAAATTGTTAAGTCCTATAGAAAGTAACTTATGAAAACTGCAAATGGGTAGAGATAGAGCAAATCCCCTTCTAGGACTCTGGGCATGTTGCAAAATCAGGCCTGCACAAGGTGATTCACTGCAACTTTGTTTGCAATAACAAGAAGACTGGAAAAATTCTGAGTGGCCACCAGTAGGGCACTGGTAAAGTAAATACTCTACGTGCAATGGAAATCCTACCATGATCCAAGAAAAACAGACCATGATTTATGTGTGGATATAGAGCGATTTCTAAGACATATCACTCATGAAAATGCAAGGCAGAAGCAAACAAAATTTTTGTCATAAAAATGAAAAGGGCAGAGAATATCTACATAGGCACATATTAGCTGAGACACATATACTTATAAATCTGTGTATGTGTACATGTGCAGGTGTCTGGAAAAATACACAAAAGACCAGGGAGGAGAACTTTGACAACTGGGTGACAGGAGTGGGAGGGAGGAAAAAGATAAAGCCACCGTAAACAAAAACAAACACAGAAGGCACGAGATAACTTGTAACAAAAGATCTCAATGTAGCCAACTTCCTGTTCTCATTCCTAATAGCACACTTCATCTGAGAGAAGTGGGGGAGGGAGAGGAGAGAAAGAGATGTCTAGGAAATACAAAGAGAAAATCCAAAGGGAATTTAATCCCCCAAAGAGGACCATTCACTGAGGTAAAGAGCTGAAAAGGGAAGATATGAATTAGGGCTAAGTTTCTAATCAATTTTGGCTTAGGATGGAATTCATCACTCTTGGAAGGCAGTTTATAAAGAAGGAATCACTGTTTTCAGTTTTTTGTGTTTTTTTTTAAAAAAAAAAAACTTTATTAACTATAGGCTCAGTGGTTAAGAGCACTGGCTGCTTTTCCAGAGGCCCAGGTTTTGTTTTCGGAACCCACAGAGCAGGGCAACTCACAGCTGCCTGTGGCTAACTCCACTGATCCGACACCATCTTCTGGCCTCTATGGGCACTGCATACTCATGGTTATATACATACAGACAAAGCTGCCATACACGCAACATTGTTAGAAATTAAAAGAGCCTTATAAACTATTACATTAAAATACTAATAGCCACAGGCATCCTTTGTGTGAACTCTATTGATATGATCCCTGGATTGACTTATGTTCAAAATATGAGCTGCTAAGCATTGTTGGAACTGGATGCCTTCTTTCTCTTACAGACTCAGCATTTATGACCAGAATGGATGTATCTTCTGAAATAAATAGCCGCAAATTTGTACCTCCTAATGCTTCTTTAAGAGCATCTGGACAGCCAGGCAAAGGTCACCTCCGGAGGCTCCCACCAACCTCTCCTGCCTGCCTGCTCTCCCTGAGGGTGCCCACGTGCGCTTGTCCTGCCTCTGTGCCCAGGACTGTAACCACCCTGGGCAGCTGGCCAGGGCCTTGGTCCTGTTTGTAAAGTTGCCTAATCTTGCTAGTGTTTAGCAAACAAAGCCAGGCTCTTAGAGCCCAAACAGCATAGGATCCTCTGGCCTCTTCTGACCCACAAAGGTCTGTCTCCAATGGAACCAGGAAGCACCAAGAAAATGCTCTCAAATTTAGTTTTCTTAAAGGTGAACAGGAGTCCTTCAAAGGGAGCATGGCAGGACCAGGCCCCTTTGAGACTACAGATCACTGCTGGCAGACTGGCAGGCCCAGAGTCAGTGGGATGAGAGGAGGTGTGTATGTATCCTGTCCCTTCTCTTCCCATGCCAGAACTTCCCAGCAGTGTGGAGTCCATGACTCTCATATACTACCGGTGAGTCTGTCTTCTGTCTCCGCGGTCCCTTACCCTTAACCTCTGTGCATCTGTAGGGATCCGGAACTAAGCAGGCCTGTCATCTTCTCAGCCCGGGGCTGGATATCTCAGAACATCTGTCCTTGGCCCATTAAGAAGCTTCTCCAGGGCCAAGGACGGACAAAGGTGTGAATCTCCATGGCCTTCAGGACAAAGGTGAGGGACCCTGGCAGATCCCACTACTGCCTGGACTGGTTCAGCTCTGTCCAGTTATAGGAAAGACGTCCTGCTCTTTGGTAGAACTTCCAGGAGTCCTGGAGGTCCAGCCTTGAGAACACAACACGTATTTTAGATCTCCACAGGGTTGTGTCTACACGGAGAAGTCACACAGGACCATAGCTGGCTCTTCTCCACTGGGCAAGAAACAGGTAATGAGGAACTGGCCAACAAGAACAAGAGAGTCTCCAAGCCAGGTTCCCTGTGTTAAGTTCCAGGTCATACGTTCCCTCAAAGTCCTGAATCCAGATGCCTCCAAAAAAAACTTATACAACCAGGTGTGGTGTATCTCAGACCTATAATCCCAGCTCTCAGGAGGCTGGAACAGAAGGATCAGGAGAAGTTCAGCCCTAGCCAGGGCTACCCTGTCTCAAAAGCAAACAAAACCGTTTCAATAGGCTAGGAGAGGTAATATGGTGCACCTGCAAACCCAGCACTCAGGAGGCCAAGGCAGGAGAATAGAGAGTTCAAGGTCAGCCTAGGCTACTTACCGTGTCCAAGGCCTGGCTGGGCTACGGGAGTCTCTATCATTTTTACACACACACACACACACACACACACCCCACATACACACACAGGGGGGAAAGGTTTTCTTTACACCTCTTCAGGACAGTAAGTGACACTGAACAGACCACAGTGACAGGTGGCTGCCACTAACTCTCAAGGGTGCTGGAATGTGCCCGGTGTGACAATCTTTGAAAATCTGGTACGAGACGAGAGTATAAACTAGCCGCTTGATAATCTACAGATTGGTTTCAGCTTACATGCCCCTGCTTTGTATATGTTCTGTTAAATGTGTCATTAAAGTTCATTTCCTGCCAGGCCTGCTGGGGCATACCTGTCACCTCAGGAGGGCGAGGCAGGAGGATCGTGACTTGGAAGCCAACCCAAGCCACACAGCAAGACACGTCTGAAAACAGTGGCTAAGTTATGGAACCAACCTATCCACAGAGGAACTGATGAAGAGAGGGAGCACTAGATGGGCGGCCGCTTTTCTAAGCCATAAAGAAGTATGAAGCTAGGTCATTTGCAGGAAAAGGGTGTCACCAGGGAGATTCTGGTGAAGTGAACCAAGTCAGTCTCAGGAAGCAAATGTGTGTGTGTGTCCCCATCCTCGTGTGCATGCGTGTGTGTAAGTGTGTGTGTCTGTATGTGCATGTGTGTATGCATGATACATGTATGTGTCTGTATATTGTGCGCACATGTGTGTATGCATAATATGTGTGTGTGCATGTGTGTGGGTGTGGATACACACTGTGTTATTCCTGTAGAAGTCAGACAACAAGCTTGTGGAGTTTATTCTCTGCTACTCCTTTATGTGGACGGAACCCAGGTCATCAGGCTCAGGCAGCAAAAGCCTTTCCCTGCAGAGCAACCTCGTGGCCCCATGTCTTACATTTTATATAGATACATAAGATCATATGTGTGCAGATGGCATGGAAGTAGAATAAAAATGTCTAGGGGAACAAAGGATACTGACGGGGGAGAAGCACAAGGGGTTGGTGGGGAGCTGTTCTCAAAGCCCACTAGACACACGATTGGAGACAGTCTTATGTAATTAATTTAACCAAATTTTAAAAACCTAATTTCTTTTTCTTCTTTTAAATGAGGCTTCTGAAAGGTTTTAAGGTTTTAAGTCCCACCGGTGACCTTAACAAAGGGGGTTCAGGTAAAGCTGCCAAAGGGGGTCACTGCAAATGCAGCGTTATTTTAGCTCTTGCCTGACCCCGCCATGGGCCTCACTGGCCCCTGGCCCTTTGCTACAGATGTTTGCAGGGCACAAAGCCAGTGACCTTCCAAAGACCTCCATCCCAGTCTTTCCACCGGCCTCCACTTCCTACACCTGCCTCAGCCGAGGAGGCCCAGAGTCTAGAACAGTCTGCCCCACAATGGAGCTCATGCCTCAGCCGAGGAGGCCCAGAGTCTAGAACAGCCGAGGAGGCCCAGAGTCTAGAACGGTCTGCTCCATAAAGGAGCTCGTGGTTCTGCTTCCTCTTGCACCCTCCAGTTTCCCCTTCCTCCCAGTTGAGGTCAGGAAGTACTGCCTGACAAATGGAGACCGTGGAACACAGGAGCAGATGCGCTGGACACGGGCATGCCCCAGTTGTAGCCAGGCTCCAGCACAGCGCCTAGGAGTTCACTTCTCTCTCGAGTCTCCCTCCTCCCTGTCCGGGTGTTCCTCTCTCTTCTCCATTCCTCTATCTCCCTCTCTCCTCTCTCTTTACTTTTCTCCCTACCTCCCCCTTTCCCTTCTCTTCCCTCTTCTCTTTTGCTACAAGCCTACGCAACACCCTGCTGTTAAAAAACCCCTAATAGGAAACTAAAGCAAACCACCCTTCTCTCACAGAGTCAAATTTTAGAGGCAGAAACCTGCCTGCTTCCCCAGCTTAACCTTTGGAACCCATTTCAAAACCAGGCTGGCTTCTGGCCAGGGCTCCCAGAACCTCCAGGGAACAGGTCACCTGTGGCCTACTTTCCTAATCCTGTCCCATCTTGCACAATCTGACCTCAGGGCGGGTGGAACCAGCACCCCTGCCCTTTCCGTAGGTGCCTGTGTTCTCTTCCTGGGGACCTTTCTCACGTCTAACTCCTCTAACTGTGCCTCAGCTTCTCCCAGGGCTCTGGCCTCGGCCCTCTGCTCGCTTGGTGATCTGTCCTCCATGTCTGTCTGTTTAATCAGTTCACTGAGAGACTCCAGGCCTCTGGTCCTTGGACGTTGTACTGAGCCTCGTGTTCAAGATGTCCAGAACATACCTCACCACTCCCTCTGCCACAACCCTTCCTGTTGAAATTGACCTAAACGAGCCTTTGGGCAGGCTTGTATAAAGTCCAGGGGTTTCCATGGTGTCCCCAGGACCCAGACCTCTTGACCTCTCAGCTTGTCCTGTGTCTGGTTTGTCACTCTGGGGCAAGCCCTCCCTCCACAGTGGCTCCCGGCAGCTCCAGGCTTACACCTAACAACTGAAGCCTAGTGAAAGAAAGGGCTACAGTTCCATTCTGGAATGATCTCGGCCTCCAAGAATGGGAGCATGTGGGCAGGCCGGACCTGGGTCACAGAACTCCTATGGAAACTCTCCTTTGCCATACAGTTCATTCAGGGCTGGGACGTGCTGAGACTCTCAGACAGAGGACGCGGCATGAGAGATGGGATCCCCTGAAGAAAAAGAAGGATAATTCCAGAGGAAGAGAGAATTGAGTGTGGCCCAGCAGGCAGAGCAGGTGCCCACCTTAGTCTCTAAAGCCTCTTCACACCCTGCCCTTCCTACCCCAGATGTCTTTTCTCTCTCTCGGTTTTAGGAGTGTAACCTCGCCGCCCTGCCTCTTGCCCGTTGTTAATCCTCTTCCCCGATCTTTCCCAGACAGACTTGGTTGTCTTTGGGAAGCTCAGTTTGGCTAGCCCCCACCTTTCACCCGGCCCCGTGGTGAGCTTGACCCATACAGGCGTGGGTGTCAGTAGTTCATTTTGATGGCTGAGCAGTACTGCAATGTCTTACGGCTTGTTTACCTCTTCCCCTGTGATGGACACGTGGTTTGTTTCCAGAGTGGAGCTATTGTGGGTGAATATTTGTGTGTGTGTGTGTGTGTGTGTGTACATATCTCTGTGCGAACACGTTTTCCTTCCTCTTGAGTAGATGCCAAGGAGTAGGACTAAGTGGGTCACCAGGTGAATACATGTCTAACGCTTTGAAAAACTGCCAAGTTGTTGTCCAGGCTAGTTTACCATCCCCACCAGTAATGGATAAGAGTTCCAGGTACTCCACACCCTTGCCAACACATGCTATTGTCAGATGTTTTCTCGTTAGTCATTCTGTGGGTCCAGTAGTGTTTGTGATTTAAATTTGCATTTTCTTGAGTGACATCAGATGCCTTTCAGAAACCATGGGCTGGTTGTTTAATTCTTTTGGAAGTTTACTTGTGTCTATTATTGGAGGGGTGACCTGTGTGTGCCACTGTGTGTAGGTCAGAGGGTATTTGAGAGAGTCAGTCCTCTCCTTCCCTTATGTGGGTCCAGGGGATGAAACTCAGGTCACTGGGCTTGGCAGCACGTACCTTTCCTCACCTGCTGAGCTATCTCATCGACCCTGTTTGGTTCTTCTGTGAAGCATCTCTTCAAGTGTTTGCTTCTTTTTAATTAAGTTGCCTTTGAGCTCAGTGGTCAAGAGCACGTGTTGCTGTTGCGGAGGACCAGAGTTCAGTTCCCAGCATCCACACCAAGCTGCTCACAACCTTCTGTGGCTCCAGCTGCATCTGATGTCCTCTTCTGGCCTCCGTGGGCACCCAAACACAAGGGGCATGTGTTCCAACACATGCGGATGTGCACACCCATTTTTAAAACTAAAAATTTAAAAATCCATCAACCAGTGAGGCTACATGTCTGAGATGATTGCTAAATTTTGGTAAGATATTTTACACTCCCTGTGTCTTGAGTTTTCTTTTCTTATAAAGGCTTTATCTTGTCTTGGTGCAGAGGGAAATGAGTTGAGGAGCCTTCTCTCTACAGTCTGAGTCCATAAAGAGCTGGTACAACTTGCCCTGACATGTTTGACAGAATTCACAGGTGGAGCCAGCTTGTCCTGGATTTCATGGGGAGGCTTCACATCAATTACAAATATAATTTCTTTGATATAGAGCGATTCAGGTTTTCTATTTCTTTTAGTTCTTGTAATTTGTATTCTTTGAAAAAGGGTTTCTATTTATTTAAGCTGTTAGATTTTTTCAACCATTTATTTACTTTGTATGCACACATGTGTTGGCAGAGGCCACAAGTTCATTCCTGGCTGCCCAGACCAGAAATAATTGTTCAGAAACTATATTTTAAATCACTGCTTGGCCAATCACTTAATTGTATTGCTAGCTAGTTCTTATATCTTAATTTAACCCATTTCTATCAATCTGTGTATCGTCATGTGTCTGTGGCTTACCAGCAAGGTTTTGGTGTCTGTCCCTGGCAGCAACTACGTGGCATCTAGTGATTCTGCCCTCTTTCGCCCAGCATTCAGTTTAGTTTTCCTCACCTAGTTCTACTCTGCCCTATCACAGGCCAAGACGGATTCTTTATTGATTAACCAATAAAAGCAACACATATACAGAAGGACCTCCCACACCATACATGTACATATAAGAATGCACGTGTACATTAGTGCATATGTGGAGGTCAGAGGAAAACTTACGGGACTCAATTCTCCACTTCCACCATACGGGTTTCAAGGACTGAATTTAGCTCATCAGGCTTGGTGATAGATACCTCTAGCTGGTGAGTCTCCTTGCTGGCCCCTGAACTTTTAAAGTAAGTAATAATATCAGTAAAAAGAATAAGTATTATAGTATAAGACAGACATAACTAATTCTTTTGTGAACCTTAAATGTATTTAAAAGAACTTAATGTCTTTGTTTGTTTTTTGAGACAGGGTTTCTTTGTATAGCCTTGGCTGTCCTGGAACTCAATCTGTAGACCAGGCTGGCCTCAAACACACAGAGATCCATCTGCCTCTGCCTCCCAAGTGCTGGTGTTAAGGCATGTGCCACCACCACCCAGCATTACTTAACATTTTAATTCGTTAACTTGGTTGCTGCACTATATCACACAGATTTGCTGGATTCTGCAGTAACTTGTTGCACATCCATTAGAATCCCAGCAATTAGAAGCTGAGGCGCGCTGTCTGAAAAGAAGCTGGCAGCCTGGAGCATATAAGCAGTGAATTTTAAAACTCTGTAACTTAAGAAAAAAACAAAAAAAGCTCACGAAAACTGCCTTACCAAAAAAAAAAAAAAAGAAAAGAAAAGAAAAGAAAAAAAGAAAAAAGAAACTAACAAACTAAATGGAAAATTAAAAAAAAAACTAGAGATAATTCTCAAGAATTGGTGGCAGAAAAAGTAGTTTTTTCTTTTTTTAAGACAGAAGTTTAGTGACGTCAGGAAGGTAGAATCTTTGGGGTGGGAGGGACACAGACTGGCACTGGGAGTCTGAAGGACATTCAGACTGTCCAGAGTTAGTTCTTAAAAAGCTGGTAAAGGAAGAGATGTTTGTTTACAGAGAGCCTGATGACAGTAGATCTGAGACGAAAAGGGTTCCACTGCCAGGCCAGGAGGCTTTGCCGCAGGGCCTGATGCTAAAGAGGAGTGTGTCCCACTGACAGCAGTGTGAAGTGACACCCTCGTGAAAGGGAAGGGTTCAGATGAGGCAGGCTTGGCACTGGCAAAAGAGCCAGCTACGAAACATCCGCTGACTGGAATTGCTGACTTCACACACTCATACAGAACATATAGCTTAGTAATTGTGTGCAACAAACACACACGCACACACACAGTTCCACACACACAGACACATACATATACAGACACAGTCACACACAGACATACATTCACAGACACAGTACGACACATCCACATACAGTCACAGAGTCACACACACACACACACACACACACACACACACACACACACACACACGGATTTCAGCTATTACTAAATTATACCAAGTTCTAGTTAGCTTTGACTATGAACTTGATCCAGCTTAGAGTCACCTATGTATGCCTGTTGAGGGATTGCCAGATCCTATTGGCCTACGGACACATTTGTGGGGGATTGTCTTGTCTGCTGATTGGTGTAGGAGGGCACAGCCCACCGTGGGCAGAACTGAACTGTGTAAGGAACACCAATAAGAATGAACCTGTGAGTGAGCTAGCATGCGGCATCCTCCACGTCCTGCTGTACCTCACTGGCTTCAAGTGAGCGCCTTGGCCAAAGGCACTGCTGCCTGGAATAGCAAGCAGGCCTGCCTTCAGATTCCTGCCCTGAATTCCCTCAGCAGCAGACTGTGACCGAGATGAAATAACCCTTTCCTAATCTAAGTTGCTTTTGGTCAGTGTTTTGTCATAGAAACAGAATGGAGCTGGAACATATTACTAATGTAGCATACTCCTTTCTCTCTCTCCCTTCCTCCCTCCCTCCTCCCCTCCCCCTTCCTTCCCTCCCTCCCTTTCTCATTTCTTCTGTTGTGACGTGATTTGCTATGTATCCTAAGCTGGCCTTGAATTTTCAGCCCTTCCGCTTCAATCTCCAAAGTGGCGGGGTTGCAAGTGTGTCACCCTGCACTTTCTCTTTTTTAGATCTCATGCAGGAACTGAAATTTGCATTTACAAAACAAAGAAATGCATTGCCTCCACAGCAAACACCTCTAACCCAAACACACTGCAGGTGGTCACAAGGAGGGTGGAATCAGAAAAGCATTTCCATTTTGCTTTTGACCCATTGTCTGCCATGTTTTATGAGTCTGGTTAAATGCAGGAATATGCCGGAAATGAGGGCTAGCGCCTCCCCCACTCCTTTAAGCTATCATATATGAATTATACTAATAATAGGTTTCATTGTCACATGTCATTCACATATATAATGCATTTTGTTCACGTGCACCACATTTACCCTCTGCCGTCCCCCTCACTCCTGCTGCTCCCCTCCTTTTCCCACCTAGTGTCCCTTCTACTGTCCTATCTTTTTCTTCTCTCTTTTGAGCCATCGAGTTTCATTATGGTTGCATACAGGAGCATGGACATCTTACTGGTGGATACACCACTGAAGAAATGTCCTCCCTCCCCTCGGCAACTGTTGACAGCAAAAGCTCCTTATGGAGAGCCCGGTATCAGGAGCCTCTCCCAGGAGCTGGAGTCTTTTGAGCTGCACCCTGAGAGTTTGTGAGCAACCCCTGGCCCTGAGATCTCTTGTGAACAAGCCAGATGTGTGAGACTCTGCTGCAGTGGGTACCTACCCCACAACCGTAAGCATCGGAGTTAGTTTCCATGTGAAATACGAGGCTCAGTACAGGCTATACAATACAAATGCGCTAAATGGATCACATGCGTATTATTAAAAGTTGATGGGATTTAAAGCCACTGAAGGGGAGGTCTACATCCACGCAGTCTGCAGGCTTTGTTTAGAACTGCCATGTGCGTGCTGTTCCAGACAGCTTGTCCCAGGCTTGCTCTTGTTTTCGGTCATCTCCAGGCCACACGTTTGTCCGTCTGCCCACACCCAGGCTATGACTCTGCTGCATACTGCCCTTAGGATATCACCAGCACAGACCGCGTATCCTCCGACCACTCATCACATCATTATCTCCACTTGGCCTGCCAATCAACTTCTCTCTTTTTAAACCGAATTTACGGTTTTCTCTTAATTTAAAATTTGTGTTTATCATTATGGTATTTGTGTAATGTGCACGTCTGATCTCTCTCTCTCTCTCTCTCTCTCTCTCTCTCTCTCTCTCTCTCTCGTGTGTGTGTGAACACACGTGCCACGGTGAATGTGGGGAGCTCAGAGGACGCCTTCATGCTCTCCCTCCACTTCTATATACGTGCATTCCAGTATCCAACTTGGGTGACCATGCCTTCACAGCAAGCAAGCGCTTTGACCTAGGGAGCAATCTCATGGGCCAGCTTCACCCCCTCATGTGACTTCTACTCCCCAATCCCAGTGAACGTTCTCTTAGAGGTGACATCCCCCATGTCATTGAACCCAACACATGTCCTTAACAGTCTGTTAGCATTCAGTTCTGTCGACGATGTCTTCTTCCTCCCCAGGACCTTCCTTCCCTACTTTCTACTCCTTCTAAAGCTACATTGTGATACTAGAATGCTCCACTGTGACATGACAATTCTCAGCTGTGACTTCATAATGTTCCAGTGGACCATCACGGTTCTCCAGTGACACCACAATGCTCCAAAGCGACATTACATTACAATGTTACCTTATGACAACACAGTGCCGACTTGTGATATCACACATCACTGTTGTGGGACCTTTGAACCCTTTAGCCAATGGCTTTGGGGGGTTATGAGCCCTAGGGCATGGTCTGATCTGCATAAGACCACCTCTTTCTCTCTCTCTCTCTCTCTCTCTCTCTCTCTCTCTCTCTCTCTCTCTCTCTCTCTCTCTCGGCCGGTTCTAGAGCAAGCAGCAGAGTGGTGGTACTGATGACTCTCTTCACTCCTGGGCAGACAGCTGGATGAAGGCAGCCGGATCAGCGGCGGCATCTGCTTTGTCCTGTCTCTGGGAGTTTGTCTTGCCAATGCACCCCCTAATAAATTGGTTACTAGACTTTAGTGGGTTCTTGCTTCATATCGCTTCAGGGTGAGGGACTCAGGAGCCTCCTCTTCCTGCCATAAGGGAATGTTAACAGGCCCAACTGTATGATGGTGATCAGTTGAGAAAGCAATGGGTAGGCTGGTGAGATGCCTCAGTGGGGAAAGGCTCTCGCTGCCCAGCCTGACCACCCGAGTTCAAGGCCCAGGTCCCCCATGGTGAAAAGAAAGCTTTTAGCTCCATCATGGTAAGAAGGCATGGCAGAGGAGGGTGCTAGCTGATCACTAGTTTCTGTCGAGGTGGGTGTTTGTGCTTGGCTGGCCTCCTCTTTTTACTCTGTGTAATGGTATCCAGGGGTTGGTGCCAGGGGAGGTGAGTCTCCCTCCTCAGTTAAGCCTCCTTGGAAACTCCTCACAGACACGGACAGAGGCGTGTCTTCCGAGTGATTCCTAAGCCAGATGGGCTGACACTGGAGATCAACCACCACAGGCTTTCCCTCGTCAGTCTGATGCCCCAAACACACCATGGTCAACCACGACATTCCACTGCTGGGCTCTGAAGTCTCATGTCAATCTTATAACGCAAAACACATTTAGTTCATTTCTAGCAGACTCTAAGATCTTAACAGTTTGTAAACTGATCAAACATGGTACTGCAGGATTTCTTCTGGAACTCAGGAACTCTCTTAGCTATCAGCCCTAGAAAATAAGTTATTAGGTTTTACTTACCCCCAACATACAATGGGGAACAATTAACAACCTTATTCTAAAAAGGGGGGGGGCACAGTTAGGACAGACTGGACCAGAACAAGACCAGAACTTGGCCAGGCAAACACCAAGCCCTACAGCTTCATGGCCTGCATTTGAGGCTCCTGGTGGATCTGCTGGACTCGAATGGCCTTGGGTAGCCTTACTCTTCTCCTTGGCAGACATCTCATTGGCGTGGCATATCCATCATCCTTGCGTCTCCATTACAGTTCAGGGTTTACCCTCCTAGAGTCACACAATGGTGTTTTACAGGCTTCCTGCAGGACCTCTAACCCTGGACCACACTTCCTGGCCTCAGTGGCTTTCTGGGACCCTGTGAGCTTTTGCGACCCTATAATTCATGCACGTCTGCATGCCTGCACAGCCAGTGCTGTGGGTGATGCTATCAGCTCCCACGGCTGTAGGGCCTCTGTGTACACCGTGGTGGCTGAACTTGAGAAACTTGACCCATTTCACAGCAGGAGAGGTTCACAGTGGCATTCTCTATCCAGTCTTTCTCCTTCAAAGGAACTTGTAATTCTAACAAGTTGGAGTCTTCAGTGAGGCACCTTTTTCCTGGTGTCCCACGATAAAGCACAAGGTCCCCCCTCAAGGGAACTCACTCCTGCAACAATTACAGCCATTTTCTCTGCACGGTCCTTGCCAGCAACTTCTATTTACTCGTGCATTCTGTGGTGGTTTGGATGCAAACAGCCCCTGTAGGCTCGTATATTTGAAGGCTTGGTCCCTAGTTTTGGGAAGGATTATGAGGTATGGCCTTGTTAGAGGAGGTACGTCACTAGGGTAGGCTTTGAGATTTAAAAAGCCCACACCAGGCCCAGTCTCCTTTCTCTCTGACGTGGACTTGCGGATAAGATGTGAGTTCCCGGCTGCTTCTCCAGCATCAAGCCTGCCAGCTGCCAGGCTTCCTGCCATGACAGTCATGGACTCGCCCTCTGAACCTGAAGTCCCAATTAAATGCTTTCCTTTATAACTTGCCCTGGTCACTGTGTCCCTTCACAGCAATATGACAGTAATTAAGATACTTTCTTATCACAAAACTGAACATTTTTTTATACCTGCCTGCTCCACTGGCTGTTCTCTGCCATCAGATACCTGGACAAGAGCCGGAGTAGTAACCATGGGATACTAGTTGCCTTGCGATTTCCTCTGAGAAACAAGTTAGTTCATTACGCCTGTCTTCAGCCTCACTCAGATTCTCAGGGCGTGGGCAGAACGTGCTTAGCCAGAACATGATATGAATGGCCACTAGTCCAGTTCCCAATAGTCCTTGTCCCGCTCATGAGCTGAGCCTCCACTGACCACATCTCTTCTGGACTTCCACCAGGATGCTGCATTATTTCTGCTGACAGATCTTAGGCTTTCTCTGACCCCAAGCTCTAAACTCTTGTATACCCTTCCACAAACCAGTTCTAAACCCCTAAGAACCACACAGAGAGGGTTATCACAGCAGCAGCCTGCTGTTCAGATGCATTTATTTTCTCATCGCTGTAACAAAGCATCCCGCACAAAGGCAATTTAAGGCGGGTAGACTCAGTCTGGAGAGATGGCTCAGTGGTTAAGAGCACTGCCTGCTCCTCCAAAGGTCCTGAGTTCAATTCCCAGCAACCACATGGTGGCTCACAACCATTTATAATAGGAGCTGGTGCCCTCTTGAGGAAGAGGCCTGGCCAGTCATCCTCATCAACTTAGACTGTGAAAGCCAATATGGACAAGTTCAACAGAACCGCATATACGGGCTGTCCGTGCAGGCTTCAGCATTGCCAGGGCACACGGGCTGCCCGTGCAGGCTTCAGCATTGCCAGGGCACAAGGGCTGCCCGTGCAGGCTTCAGCATTGCCAGGGCACAAGGGCTGCCCGTGCAGGCTTCAGCATTGCCAGGGCACACATTTCATTCATTTAAAGCTGACCTAAGAAGTAGAGAATCTGAAATCCCCCCCCCCCCAATGGCCAGACAGTGGCATAGTGACTGAAGGAACCAAGGCAAAGCCCACACCCTCCTCTAGCTTTCAGACACTAGAACAGGAAAGCCTACTATAATTTAAGTAGTACAAACCAGAAAAATGTGGAACGCTCTCAGATCCATTTAAGAAAACCATAGATATTTTCTACTTTAAAGACACAAAGACTCAGAACAGTAGCGAAAGTTATGGGACCTAGCAGAAGAATAACAAGCTAACACATGCTGTAGAAATGAGGTTCAGTGCCAGAATTAAGGGTGGTCTGTATCAGGAAATCTAGTCACTGAATGTTTTACAAAATGAAAGGGGAGTTGGCAAGATGACTCAGCAGTTAAAGGCACTCACAGGAAAGCCTGATGACCTGAGTTCAATCCCCAAGACCCACATGGTGGAAGGAGAGATCAATGCTAGAAAGCTGCTCTTTGGTGTCTACACACATAGAGTGACACGTATGTTCCAGCCCTGTTCCTGATGTGAAAACCACAAGCCTGTTCTGCACACTGGCTGCTGCCCTGTGGCATGATTACACATGCCCTAGAATAACCAGCTCATGTCCCTAGAACACAGAGGCAGTCAATGTCTACCCAGGTCCCTGGGTCAGCCCACCCTTCCTGTTTGGTTTTGGTTCTTTTCCTTGCTGGGTTGCTGATCTAGAAATGCCTGGGTTCCAGGGACCCTCAGGCCTTAGCCTGAGTAACTGGGAATACAGGTATGAGCCATTGTCCCTGGCCATCTTTTCCTCTTGAGGCATCTGGTGTTGGCCACTTTATACCCATGGCCAAATACTCTAGAGGTGTCAGTATGAGGTATCCCCAGTTTCTCTCCTTCCAGTTCCCCCTGAACCTTATCCCTCTTACCCAGTTTTCAGCCCCGGCACACCACCAGAGTGCTCTGAGCAACATCTCCACTGCTTCTGATTCTGGATCATGAATGTGGTCCTCCTCGTTGATTTGCTAACACAATTCTAAACCCTATGTAGACTCACACCCTCATAAGTCAACACGCATCTCTGCCTCCTCCTCGCCTGCCTGAACTCTAAATGATGACCTCTACCCTGTATGTTCAGCCTGAAGGCCCTAGAGGAGGTAATGAACACCACCCAGCACACAGCTCCTGCAGGGCAGAGCCACTTCCAGCCGCTCACTCCAGGTGTGGGTGTCTACCTGCGGCTGTACCTTCCTATTGTACTAGGTTTGATGTCTGTCAGTGCTGATGATTCTAGAATGGTGGCAACACAGAAAAGGAGGAGGAGGAAGGCAACAGACAGGCAGGGAAAGTCAACAACGCACTTTATTTCGCAGGAGAGCAGTGCCAGCTCTGGGGTGTGCAGGTTGGTTGCACAGTCTGTGTTTACATAGTGAAGAACCAGCCATTTTATTTCCCACTCACTGAGCAGCTATGGTGCTTTTTATTTATCTGAGGCACAAATGACACTTGAACACAAAGTGGCCCTGGACCCTTTTGAACACCGAAGTGGGATGAGTATCCACCAAACAGCTGGGGGGGCACAAAAGGCTACCTCTTTGCCTCTGCCATGGAAGCCTGGGGTGAGGATGCTCTCCTGGAGCTGGCTTTCTGATTGAGTCTAGGTGGCTTCTGACATCTCTTTACCCAGCTTCCCTCCATCAGCTAACTTCTCCCAAAAGAACTGTATTTGAGGCAGTATGAAACTGTCCCAGCAAAGTCTCTGGTGTCATGGGCTAAGAACCAGCTTAGGAGGAAACAGGAACTGTGGCAAGGCCTGTTTCTTCTGGAGCTTTGAACTCTGTCCTGTAAGCCAGGAGGCAGTGGTGAAAGCCCCTGGGATCTTCCCGAGGCCTGACATGAGGGCTATAAGGCCAAGAGAGCTGAGAACTCAAAGGAGGGCTCCCTTCACCCTGCAGCCCTACCCTATGTGGTCTCCAAGCCCTATTTTAATACCCGTTCCTAAGGCTAAGTATCAGAGGGAGGGGGTGTGCCATCACAGGAGAGGGACAGTTATTTAAAGAGCTGATTAAATTAGAAAGGAACCAGGGGAGGGTGTCTGATTTTCCCTGGGTCCTCCTGAAGCACCAGCTGCAGACTGAGAAACCCAGATTAAGGTGTCCAGGGCAGGGCGGACTTCCCCTAGCGACACTAGTCCCTTCAAGTGGTGGGGATGTTTGAAGCGACTGTCCCAGCAAGTGGCAGGGGACACACAATTGCTTCTGAAGCCTCCTCTGTAAAAGATCAAGGTCTCAGGCAGTGAGTTACTGATAACAAGACCCCGGCCGGGCTTATGTGGGTGTGGGGGTCCAGGCTGGTGAAGAAGTCTATGATGGGTTAGACTCTCCTCCTCAGCTGTGAATCTCCAACAGGGGCACTGACACCATCTTGCCCTCCCCAGCGAACAATGACTTGCCAACCAAAGACCCAACCCACAAAAGTCAAGTCTGGTTCAGGGAAGAGGGCAAATGTGGAGGTCAAGAAGACAGACCCTTGAAAATACTGTATAGTTAAAGTGCTCCTTCAGGACTGCCTTACCTATCCATGCTTACGTGCCATGGTGGGCGTGAGCACACGCACAGGATTGAGTTGGAGGAACAAATCAGCTCCACTTGTGTCTCAGAAGGGTTATAAACACTAAAACCTTCCACATATCCATGGGGTGAGGCCCGCCCTCTCCTCCCTCCTATTTGCTTAGTCCTTCTAGAAAAGGGAAATTCTAAAAGTAAGTCCCAGGAAGCCCCTCACCTGCACACCAGGCTTCAGGTTAGAACCAAGGACAAGACGCTTTGGCCAAGAATCTGGTACCAAGCTCCCATACCATACCCTTTCAGTATTCATAGCACACACCCTTTTCTGGAACCTTCTCCATCCAGATCGTGTTCCCAGGAGGCTGTGGTGCTCATCAGCATGTGGTTTTATCAGAATCACGGTGGGAAGTGGGATTATTTCACCTGTGTCCGGAGAGTCCACCGATGCTTCTGACCTCTCTTATCGCAAACTGCACAAGGAAAACCTCAGCAACTGACCATTTACCTCCCAGGGGGGTGGAGTGGTTGGAGAAGGCCAGTAGGTAGAAATTAGAGACTTGCCTGAGAAATTTAAACACTCCCTATAACGTGGGTAAGAACAAAGATGGGCGCCATTTGGTCTCTAGTCCTTGCCATGGTGGCTCTGCTTCTGCTCCCATCTAGGTGACTGCAGGCTCACCCTTGAACACCGACTACATTTGCAACCCACACAGTGTATCTTTCAACTTCCAAAACCACCTTCCCACAGGGACTCCCCTGCAGGAGTCGTGCAGAATTAGTAAGACAGAGGATCTAGTCCAACTTTACATTACTGTACAGGTAACAAATCTTCACACACAGCACAGCCCTGCTCGGAAGCTTCTATGTATTTACAAACACACAGTTGTACATATATACATGTTAACAAAATACAGGGCACTCAAAAAATTAGATCCATCTTAATACATTTTTAACGTTATTCAATCAATACTTTTAAAAATTATTTCCCCATAATCTAAAGTAACTCCCTGCCCCACAAACTAATATGGTTTTCTGCTTACATTTTTCCCTGTGAGAATTTCTTTTCCCTTGTTCCTTGATATCGCCCCCAAACACTCTTCTGGCTTCCTTTAGCATGAGTCTGGGCATCTGTCCTCCTAGTTCTGTCTGGAGCATCCCTCTCCAGCAGCCGGGTGTCCTCAGGAATCCAGTTCCAACTGCTCCTGATTCTCACTGAGTCTTAACATAAGCTGCTGTTCATAGTAGAGACTCTTGGCATAGTTGATTTCCTGTGATAACTTGACAGCAAGGACCTCAGATTTCACATGCACCTAGAGAGAGACAAGGATGAGCACACTGCCCTGAGACAGGGCAGCCAACCACACCGAGAGGGCAAGATACAGCACCCAAGAACAGTTCCCATCTGAGCAGCCAAGACAGTGTGTCTGGTTCACCCTGATCCAGCTATAGTTTATATCCCAGTTACTACAAGCAGACTATCACCACCAGCACTTGTGACCAGAGTGGATGAGATTCCAGTCAGAGGTAAGACGGGGACAATGGACTGAACTTCTTATTCAAGTCCAAAGCCTGGTGGTGACCGGCACAGGAAAAAGAGTCAGTAAACACAGGCCTAAATCCGTTATTACCCAGAACACTACACAGCTAGCTCGCCCTGAAAGCGGGAGACAGTGGTGGATAGGCACACTTGGTGGAAAATGCACACTTTGGGGCATTAACTTTTAATCAACCAGCTCTAATTTAAGCCAATGATCCCCATTTGAGCTCATTCCTGAGAGAATGGGGAATGTTGAAGAGCTCCAGAGGAGAGACCCAGCAAGATGGCTTTTCTGGTCTACAGAAAGACCAGAGATGCACATGGCCGCTCTGAAGGGTGCAGGATCGACAGGTGGTCCCGCTGCTACTTCCTCGCAACTGCTCTGCTGTGGGCGCTGGACCAGCTCGGCAGAGTAAAGTGCTCTGAGGTCTAGACACAGCATGGGGATCAGGTGGGTCATCCGGGTCTGAGCCCCAGCTTGCGCCAGAGTTGCCAAGTGGCCTGAAGAAACCACCTGCCCTGACCCCTTAACAGCATTGAGGGAACAGCAGGAAGTGCATGCTGGAAGGCAGCAGGGGCATCTCTACCTAGACGTTCTGGCACAACACCTCTCAATTTGCGGAGATAAAGTATCATTTTTATTTACAAACACCTATCAAATGTGCCTCATGCTAGTTGTCAGCATAGATCAAAGGGTTGTGGTTTCCTGATACCAGAAAAACAATACAGTGCGTTCCCTGTCATCCTCCTGGACTCACGGCATCATCAGCACTCAGCACTGTGTTTCAGGGACACAAGTGCAGGAGAATACACCCAGGGCGTCCAGTAGAGCAGGTTGTCCACATGAGTGACAAGGAACAGCTGTACTCACCATTGGCTTCTGGTGGGATGGGCCTGGGATGGACACACCACTGCTGGAGTTGGCAGCTTTCTTGGTCACCTGCACATACACCTTCCCGTGGTCTTTGGAGACAAGGCAGTGGTAGAGGTCATCATATTTGACCTCGAGGAAAATGGCCTCTCGGTCTATATAGTCCCCACTCTTCAGGAAGTACACAGCTTTGGAGGAGATGAGGACACAGTAGCTATCGATATTCTCCACGGCTATGAAGCTGCGTGGGGAGAGAGAAGAACACGTGATGCTTAGCTGTTCCATGTTGGGGACAGGCCATCCCTGAGGTCTCTGGGGTCTGGAGCCTAGGCTTACCCAGGCTTCCCAATTACCACGTGTGTGGCTTCATTACTTTGGGCCTCAGTTTCCCCATTTGTAAGTTTGTGTTAGGAAGAACTTGGCCACAGGAGCTGCTGGAGGCCCATACCCACGGCACACTCTCAGCTGCAGGATGCTCATGAACAAGGGATATTGGCCAAGAGTTCCAGAAACAGAAACAAACTCCTGTTCTGGAATGGGCTTTGTGGGGTGCTCAGTGAGCTTTTGGGGTGCTCAATGAGCTTTATGATAGTTACGACTTAGAGAAACACAGATCAGCTAGACCCTGAGAGACAACAGCAGGGGCTTGATGATGTGAGGGGACAGGTCTGCCAGACTGCACAGCCAGGGTCTGCACACCTGCATTTATGTCTTCCCTCTGACCCCTGATCAGTACAACCAGGGACACAGGGCTTGAGACACCACTTCCATCTCAGAACTATAGTCATGGCGGCTAAGAGATCCCAGGCCACTAAGAAATAACTTAGCTTTGAAAAAGAGAAAGACTGAGCCCTCAGCACCTTCAGACTGATGTGGAGATTTATGTAAGTCACACCTCTCTGTTCGGTTGCTGAGCCAGGAGGTCAGCCTGGAAGACACAGCGACAGCCTTCCTAGTTTGGTAGCTGCCTGTATCTTATGCTGGCCTTTCATAGTGTGCCTGAGCGCCAGGGACAGCAAGGCACCCTGGGTGACGGCAAGCATACTAAGAGCTGACTGACACAGGCTGCTGTGATCCTCAGGGCTCCACCTGGTACTGCCATGGATCCAAGTCCAGGGTAGCCTTGGTCCAGGGTCACAAGGCACAAAATCCTCAGAGAGGGCAGAGTCACTGAGGGCAGTAGAAGGCCAGCAAGCAGGGGTTGTCCTGGCAGGCCCACGCGTGGCTGGCCCTCCTTCTCCTCTCTGCAGCAGACCTCTAGGTCGCACTTCATTTCCTCCCTCCTCCCCAGCCAGTCACCATCCTGACTCTCGAAAGCCCTGGCTCTTGATTGCTGATATTTCAACACCTTGGCCTGCCAAGGCACTGCCAGAGATTTCATTCTGCCTCCAGGCTAAGCATCCTGTCTCTCAGTGGTGCTCTAAGTCTGGGCGTGGTCCACTGCACACCCATATGACTTCCTGAGTACCCACCACTGAGTCAGTCAGAGTCAGTCACCGTGTGGACTTGCTAAATACCCACCTTGTTCTAGTCGTCATTTTAACTATGGCTCCCATGACAAAAGCTGGGGTTTGCTGTTCTCATTTAACTGGTTGGCAATGCTGAGAATGTAGACTTATAAAGTCTCACTGTCAAAATTAGCAGCGCCCAGCGGCCCTCCTTGCTCAGCTGGCTTAGTACAGCCTCCTCGTGAGAGGCACTCTGAGAGGCAGGGGCCACATTGCTAAGTGAGGAGACGGGAATGGGGGAGGGCATGGGGAGACAGAAGGAAGAGGGCACATCTCAGGACCAGCTGGAACCAGATGGAAAATGAAGGAAACATTCAGAAACAACTTTGTTCTGGAGCACAGGCGGGCAAGGAGCTCAGCCATGAAGGATGTCCCCGACTCTTTGAGGGGCTCCAAAGGTGGCTAGGAGGCAAGGTGATAGCAGGCACACGTTATAGCATCCTGCCGAGACTGGCTCCATCCTTCACCAAGGCGCTTCTGAGGACTTGGTGACACCGAGAAAGATACTTGTCCACCTAAGGGCATACGGGCTGGTCCTGAGCACACTTCCCAACTGCTTTCTAGGAGGCTGCCATGTCTTAGTCCTCTTACAGGCCAGGAAACCTAAGGAGAAATGGTGGCTCCTGAAAGGCAGACAGCACGGTGAGGGAAAACTGGGCTAGGCAGACAAGGAGGGTCACAAGCCCTCTGGCAAGGGAGCTTGTATTTTGGTAGCTCAGTGCCCTCATCTCTGAGGGAGATGGCGCTGCCTACTAGCCCCTTCAGTTAACACCACATGGAGAGGACCCCTGATGGACAGAACAAGCCAGCACAGCAGCCCTAATTGCCACATTGGCACTCTGGGCACAGGAGCCCTGCTCATGCCCTGAGGCTGCTGCTGCTCTTACATTCATTGTCTTAAGGCCTTCAAAGCAACATCAAATCAGAACTAAGGGCAGAGTTAGGGGAGAAAGCACTGGGCAATGACCCAGGGCCTGGGTAGCCAATGGCTGTCTCCCCATCTTTGCTGAGGCTTCCCCTGCAAAACATTACTCAAGGTCAAGGTTTGGGGTCTCATCAACAGCACTCTGTCATTCTGCTTGCTCCCCACCCCCATACACAAAACAATCTGGAAACCACATCAAAGATTCATTCAGATGGCTCCCGAGCAGCCCCTTCACATGCTCATCCTGAACTTGTCACTCGTGGTGAGGAGTGGGGGTGGGGGACAAAGCAGTGCTCTCTTGGTTCTTCCCTCCCCTGACCTATTCCTTCCTGCCTTTGTTCCTCTGTGCCCGCACCCCTGCCAGCCATGGCGGGACACCATACTTTGATACCTGGACTTGGACTTCCACTCCCGCTCCTCACTGCCGCTGGCCCACAGATGGGCTGATGAAAAGCCTCATGGGTGACAGGAGGGACACTGTCTGTCCATGATCTGTTGACTCACAGGGCAGAGAGGTCCTCTCTGTAAATCAAACCACTGGACACCCCGCGAAACACAGCTTAGATTTCTTTTAGGACAGAGACTCTACCCTCCGTGGCAGGCAATGGGGAGCAAGTGCAAAGTAGTGAAAGTCCTTTTCTCCCCGTTTTATGCCCCTCTCCTCCCAAACAGGTCTGCCTGACTTGCTAGACCGTGAGCTTGATGAGGAACACCACCAAGTTTGTACTTGGCAAGGATTCTGAAGGTGACAGTAAAGACACCAGGAGGTCTGGAGGAGTTCAACTGCACATGTGTGCAGCACTGGCTGTGGGATGCCAGGGCTGTGAGTCTCTCAGAACTTTTATCTGAGCAGCCGGGTAACCTGTCAGTCACAAGTCTTGTGGTGTCAAACATCGCTGACAGATTAGTTCCTGGCTGAGAAAGTGAAGCTGGAGCTAGGGCTGGGGCTGAGACACAGTGCCCACCGAGCCATGGAAGATGTCAGCTGGAGCTAGGGCTGGGGCTGAGACACAGTGCCCACCGAGCCATGGAAGGCCCTGGGATACATTCCCAGCAAAGAAAGGAGGGAGGCGAGGGGAAGGGACAGAGAGGGAGAGAACAAAGGGGATGTTCACTATCATTTGTTTTCTGAATTCTGTTTGATTCTGTTAGCCATGTAAATGAGTTGGCTTCATTGCAAGACGAAGATGGCATTTAAGCATGCTATTTTGGGGAGGATCCTCTTCTTCAAAGGTGTGCCCCCCCCCCACACCTCTAGGAGACAAATACCTAAGGAGAGAAGTGTAAGGTTTGCAAATCCGTCTTGCTTTCTTTTTATATACTTTTCTGTATTTAAGAAAAAAAAATCTTCTAAGCATTACTTTCTATCTAAATGGCGAAAGACCCCAAGGGCCACTCTGCTGAGGCAGTAGCTCCTCGGGCCTGCAATCTGAGTGGTGGCCTTGCTGAAATACCAGAAGTCGGTATCTCACAGGAAACAAGCAAATGGAAAGACAACTAAAGCAGACCCTGGCCGCAAAGCAGGCACTGCTCAGAAAGCGGATCCTATAGGCAAGCGCTATTTTAACACCAGCTTCATCCCGGGCCTGGATTAAGGCTGAGAAGGAGTAACAGAGGCACCGCTGATGAACCTGCTGTGAGGCCTGAGCAGACCTTAAATTGGATGGCAGTGACAATCTGTTCAATACTGTTTAATTAAATGGAAAAAAACCCACAAAACTAAATGCAACTTGATGTGGGAGATCAAAGTTGAAGCTGCTGCGGTGCTGGGGACTTGTGGGGTTTTGCTCCGTCAGGAAGTCATTACACAATATTTTCCAGAAGTAAAACAGTGAGTCTAACTGGAAAAAAATGTGGAAACATTTAGTTAGCACAGTAGAGCAAGGTATTAAAGACCCTTTTAACGGGTTAACTCTGAGGGAAATATGCAAATAATGAGGTTCTTAAACATGTTTTTAATTACAAATCTAGGATAAAAGTCAGAGGCAGAAGTCAGCACCGAGGTTTTCCTGAGCACCCCTTCCTGCAGACAGATGTCTGGACCACTCACATTGCCCTGGGGACAGGCTGGTAAGTGAGGACACTCCGAGCCATGCCTGCCACAGACCCTGCTGACCTCCTGTATGCCCAGGAAGACTGAGGTCACATGCCTCCCTTACCACCCACTGGCCAGGTTCCACCCTCAGCTTGGGTGGAGACACAGGGTTTTCATCTTCAAAGTCAAAATTCATTCCGGCAGTCACTGTGCCCAGATCACATGAACGTCAAGCATTTCATGAAGTCCATTTCACTGGTTTCTCCCTGGTCTGTTTCCCATGTGTGCACCACGTGGGCAGGAATCCCATGGTGACTGGACTATGCTGTTTTCCCCCTCGTGCTTTCTAGCCTTATGTCATTCGATTACAAATGAATCTTGTTGCAAAGACCAGGGATGGTTTGGATAGTATAGAGGTAGGTTAGCAAAGAATCTAAAATATAACACTCAAGGGTCTATAATTTTACTTAGCCTACCCTTCTTTTTGAGACAGGAATACCTATAGCCCAGGCTCACTATGCAGGGTGGCTGAGGACAACTTTGAACTTGTGATCCTTCTGCCTCCAATCCCAAGTGCAAATACCACTACTTTTGGTTTAGGCAGTGCTGGCGATGGAGCCCAGCTTCAGTGTATGCTAGGAAGTACTCTATCAGCTTAGCTACATCCCTCAACCCTTACTTAACCTTTGATAGCACCCCTAAAGCCCCAGGGATTGGGAAGTGGGACAGTTCCACACAAGTGTTGAACTTAATGAATGACTCGGATCCCAGGCACTGCTCTGGGTTTGGAGGGTTCTCGAGCGAGTGGACACCCTAGCCATCAGTGGCTCCCATTCTAGTAGTCTATACCATGCCCTGCTTGGCTGAGAAGTGACTCTCTAGTTGGAGGCCCAAAGTCCCACCAACAATGTAGTATATGGGCAGTCTCAGCCCTCTCAGCCTTCAGAAGCAGATATCTAAATGTCTGTTGTTGAAGCCACTCCGTGCACAGCTTGCTGCTAGGGAGCAAAGCCTTATCTAGGGAAGCTCCAGTGACAGCATGGCAGGACACATCTAGGAAGATGCCAGATCCCATCTCCTAAATCCTGGACTTCATTTTCTATGTCCCCGTTCCCATAAGATATGAGATGTGAGTCGAGGCCTCTCTGGTACTGTCTCCACCAATGACACAGAAGACCATGCCAGGAACCAATCTCTCCCTGAACCCTTCCATCAGCCAGCAACACCACAGTGTTCAGAGCCTCCCTAGCTCGCCTCGCCTTAGAAGACACAAGTTACTATGCCCCAAATGCAGTCCTCTCACATCTGGGCAAGTCACAGAGCACTTTACATTCTGAGGGCTTCCACAGAATATCGCCAAGGACGGCCATGACTGCCACATCAGTTAAAATCTCAGTAGCTGAAAATGTGACAAGATCCTGGGTTACTAAAAGGGTGACAAAACAATCAAGAAAACACATTTCCAGAACATTCTATGGGCAGTGGTTTGTGGTTCATTTTGCTGGTGTTCTATAGCAAACACTGGATACCAAAGTTTAAGGAAACTGTTTATAGGAAAACCAATTTCCTAACACCCCACACCCCGGCCTCTCTTTGAGCTACCTCCACAAAGACTCACGCTGCAGAGTCAGCATAGCAAGGTCCACTCTGAACAGACTCTAAGTCACTCCCTCCGGTAAAGGCCATTTATAAGTAGTTATATTGAGACCTATCAGACATTCAGGACAAGCAGGCCTTCAGCCTTTCTCAAGGCTGAAACTCCTGAGCAACAGGGACGTTTCTCAGACTCAAAGACAGACAAGGAAACACAGTGGACCCATCTCTTCAGCCCCCACTTACAACTCATCTTGGATGTTGTCTGTCAGCTTGAAGAGCTGCTCCTGTCCTTCTGCCTGACTCTCAGAATAGCGAGGAAGCAATCCCTGGGGGCCAGTGCAGCAGCGCGGCTTCCGAACCCTCTGGGCTTGGGTCCTAGAGGGACAAATGGACAGGAAGAGGGTAAGTGTCAAGGCTGAAATGATTTTCCATCCTCATCTGCAGCAGGGCTGTGTGGGCTACAGCATGCCCACTGTGAATTCAGACTGGGCCTCAACAATCCTTTGGCTACAGGACTATTGGCTCAATCAGCTGACTTCCTTGGCCTCAATCTCTCTTTCTGTGTAATGAGCTGACACAACCCACCTCTTGGTTGTGGGAGCAAATAAGAGAGTACCAGTACCCCCGTCAGGCTTGTGCTGAGGAGGATAGGTGACCGACCCACCACTGCAGCTCTGTAAGGTCACTATCACTCGGTTCCCGATGGACCACACCGGTTTATTACATTTTGCTAGGGATCTCTTTGGGTTGGCCTCTGGGGACGTGCAGTGGCTTCAGGAGGAACACCAACGGGCCTGGGCTTTAGTATGACCTGCTATGCTGCCAGGCTCCTGAGCGGTGAGCTAGTCTCCTGAGTAAAGGGTAAGGAATGCAGTGGCCATGTGAAGGGACCAGTCCTAGGACACAGCAGCAGCCCTAACTCATGCCACTTGGCTGCTGGTTGCCCAAAGGAATCTGCTTTGCTATGGCTTTCAGGGTCGGCTGCTGTTGTCTTTTTCCACAAACCATAGACAGGGTAATTGATAAATACTTTTTGGTGTTTTCCTAGAATCAGGAGTCCATATTTGTCTTGGAAAGGCGGTGCATACTTCAGATGACTGATAAGAGCGCACTGGGTCTGTCCTCGGCCTTGTACTTGCTGTACTCTTTATTATTTGTTCCTGGAACCCACTGAAGCAAAACATCCCTCTCTAGACATAGCTCAAAGGGAGGAGCAGGCAGCCACACTGAATCAGCACTTTAGGACCATGGACTAGTGGGAGTGGAGACGTCTGACAGGGAGAAGTGTCCTGCAGGGCAGGTCGGGGTAGGACCCCGGAAGCAGCAGTCTGGAACTTGCCACAGGCTATCTGCAAAGCTAAGATCATTGCATGTGTTTCTGAACCCAGGTCAGGCTGAGTTCAGCAGGCTCTGGTTCCAGAAGGTGCCATGGGGGTGTTTGATAGCTAGTAGGAAGCCAGATCTCCCATCCCCCTCACACATACAAGTCTCAAATACTTAGTTATGAGGGTGTCTTGTGTCCTTTTATGCAGGAGTCATGTGGAAAGTTGGAGGAGGATGCAGGGGCTTGCACTGAGGGACTGACTGGGTAATGGGGTGGCTTCAATTATAGCACATATTATACATATTCCCGCTGTGCTTAGTCTCAATCCTTCCAATGGCTCTCACCCCAGAGTTCTCCCTGAAAGCAGGGATAGTGGTGCAGGCAGACACTGTGAGTCCACTGGGAGAGGAACCTCTTAAGGGCTCAGCTATGGATGCCAGCAGATCACCATATGTGAGGGGATCCCAGGAAGGAGCTGGGTAGACTTTTCTAGGTGGCATACTCTAGCCTCTTGGCCTGGCAAAACAACTGCTGCCATTTTACTATCTAGACAGACCAATGACATGTTTCCCCCAAAGAATTCCCATGGTTCTTTTGCCTGAGAGGCTCCTGAAGGGGCCACTGGCTGCTACACAGAAGACCAAAGACCCCTCCAAGAGGCAGACGGGGGAGTCACTTTCACTTTCCTACCTCCTTTTAACTAAGTTTGACTTTCCGGGGTGCCGCTGTCTGGTTCACCAGGGACAGCAAAGGGTAGCTGTGAAAAGGGAACCTTTGTGGAGAAGTGTCCTATTCCTCCAAAAGGCCTGCTTTTCTCAGGGGTCACCACTGCAGGGAAGGGGAAACCGACAGTGAACTGCATCCTCCTAAAAGGACCTAAGGAAGTCTGGCAAATCAATGAAAGGTGGCAGACTGTTCCTGAGCTCCTAGAAGTCACACCTCACACCAACTATGGGCCAACTGAGAATGGAAGAAACTGTGCCCCACACTACCAAAATATTTAAGTGCACACAGTAATTCCTTGGCTCAGCAGCTTCCTCTAGAGCCCCTTCCTTTAACCTTATCTCTACTCTCAACATATCATCTAGCGTGCAAACTACAAAGCCACACAGAATGAGCAGGTAGAACAGCTCCTTTGTGGATCCTCATCTCCTCTCTGTCTTCCCCGCAGACAGCAAACTACCCCTAATTTTTATGGTCCTCTCTACCAAACACCAAGGGCCATGCTGGACTCAATGCTTAGTGCTAAGGCCTGGAGGAGCACACTGTGATGCTTGAGGTCATTTTCATGCCACTAGGATATTCAAAGAAAAACCCACAGCCTCCCCTCACTGAGAGGACACACCTCTGTAAATGAGGGGTTGGTTCCCTCAGAGGGGAGACTGGCAAGCATTCTTTCGAGAGGCAGAAAGACGGATTAAGATACTCTTCCTCATTCTTCTTTGTCAGTGACTAAAGCTAGTTTTTCTCCTCTAAAACAACTAAAATTTCAAGTTCTCATGTCCAAGTTGGTAGGCTGTGAGCAGGTGTTGGGGGATAGGGTTTAAAGTCTCCGTGAGAACAAATCTGGCAGAAAGGTTATGAAGTAACCTTCACCAGGGACATGGAACCACTGTGTGGTAGAACCATTCTCATACTCAGTATGTATGGTGGTGACACATACATGCAATTGTAGTGTTTGGGAAGCAGAGATGAAGCCAGCAAGACTGAAGCCAGCCAGGCCTACTTAGACTTTGTCTCAAAAACAACAACAACAAAAAAACAAAACAAAAAACAAAAACCAACCCACTAAAACCAAAAGCACCCAAACACAAACAAAATATAATAATATATTGTATAAAATATATATCAGTAGAGGCAGACTTAACATTGCACAAAGTCCTAAGAATACATACAAACAATCATACCCATGTACATATGTACACACACACACACACACACACACACACACACACGAACTCAAATCACCCTTATAAACAAGCGCTTCTGCAGGTAACAGCAATCCTGCATTTGTTCATGCTCTGTGCCTCAGTTTTACAAGACTGACTGTTACGTCACTATCCTGTGTCCCAGTGAGCCAAGCACTGGGAAGACGACAATAAGATGGCTTCCTCCTGTTCTGTTCAAAGTCTGCCATCGTCACTGGTCTTTTTCTTTATTTGAACAAACATCATCTACAGCCCCACTACTGACCACTGCCTGGGTGTCTTCTGCATCCAGACACTGTTCCTCCTTCCCCTGGCACAGCCCCAATTCTAAATCTCGTGTCTAATGTCCATGCTTTTCCTTCTTAGGCAGTCTTCCCACCTTCCAAGCCTGTTCTGGCACACTAGTGCTGTCTATAGGTCCTAATCATGCTGGGTCTGTTGGGAGGATTCACTTCTGTCTGCGTGCTAACACCCTGTGCTATGGATGTGTATGACATATCTGAGACTGGCTAAGTTCTGCTATGATAAGTGATGTGGCTATGAACATGCTTGTCATGTCCCCTGGAGACCCTTGGATTTGGATACATACAAATGCACGCACACATGCATGCACACTTTTTTTTTTTTGCCAGATTTCAGGATATAAATGTTTGCTTAAGAGGAGAGTGTGAGCTACTTAAAAAGGTGCAAAACCATTTTACACTCCTGCCGTGATGTGGTTATGAGACGCTAGCTATCTCCACCCCTTCTAATGTTGGGTACTGACTAGGACAGCACTGTCTAATATGCTGTCACTGGGCACATGAAGTGAGGTCAGTGGGACAAAAGAACTAAATCTGAAATTTACTTTCATATGAGAACCTGTCTCAAAACAAACAAAAGGGAGGAAAATCAGGAGAGTGGTGTAATTCCAGGACTCAGGAAGAAAAGGCAGGAGGACCTTTAACTGAGGCAAGCTAAATTAAAGGTCAGTCTGGACTACATGAGATCCTGTCTCAAAGGATCAAAACAAAACAAAATTAAATTGACTTATACTTATGTTATATCTTAGAGAACATTGATATAGACTCTACTTAACTTTTATGTTTATTTATTGTGGAGGGGTGCATGTATGCCATAAGGTACGTGAGGAGGTCAGAGAGCAACTATCAGGAATTTCACTGTATTCTAGAAATCAAGCTCTGGTCGTGGGAATTGGGCAGCAAACGTTTTACTTGCTGAGCCACCTTGCCGCCTGGTCTAGATTCTCCGGCCTGTTGCTGGAGTGGGGATAAAATGGCCTCGGCACTTTCTCATCCCATCTCCGTCCTTCAGATGAAAGAATAATGGTGTCCTGTGCTGGCTAGTCTCGGCTGCCAACTCGACTACATCTGGAATCAACTAAAATCCAAGCTGCTGGGCACTCCTAGGAGGGAGGGGTTTTCTTCACCTGGTTATTTGAACAAGGGAGACCCACCCTCAGTCTGGGCCACATCTAATGATGGCAGCCCACATAAAAGGCAATGGATGAAGGAAGCTTTGTATTTTGCCTGCTTGTCCCCACTCTCTCTGGCAAGTTCATCTATCCTGTTGAGGCTGATCCCAACGTCTTCTGACAACCAGCAACTCTCCAGGAATCCTCTGGATTTGGACAGCCAAGACAACTCCCGGATCACAGCCATAGGCCAGTCTGCTAGCCCCCTTCACATCCGAACAGTCCTTCTACCTGCTGTGCTTCCTTAGAGAGTCCTGACTAAATGGTATGCACAGGGCAGTAGGGTGGCTCCTGTCACTGGTGCTGGGGCATTGAAGGTCAACACTGAAATTGTTCTGCCACCCACTGCTGTCATGATGCCACTTGGGCAGTGTCTGGCACCATACTACACAGGAAGTGGCAAAATGCCCTCATTCACTTCTCTTTGGTTAAGTGTTTCTTGACCGGCACTGAGAACAAGAGTCAGTTCAGTGTGTGCAGCGTCTCTGCCTCCACAAGCCTTTGTTTAGCCAAAGGTCTGCGGTGCACTTAATTGCTGCCAGCTGGGGGCTGTCGGCCATTTTAAGCCCTCAGCTGCTGTGGTTTATAAATTTCACAGCATATAGGAAGAAGCAGCCCTTCCAGTCAACCAGCTAATCCAAAATGTCAGCACCAAATGAACTTGAGCTTTGAACTCCATGAAAATGTCAGGCAGCGGTGATACACCATGGATGCCTCTTCCCCCAGGGAAGGGGCTGCTCACACAGTGGCTGATACACTGCAGATACCCACCCAGGGAGAGCTGTCCATGAAGACTCACTCCATCAGGCAGGGGCTCTCTGACAGATACTGGGGGCCCCCAAACCAAAGATCAGAGCCATGAAAATAACCTGTGTCCCAGTCTTGAAGCAACAGTAAATCCAAACAAGGTGGCGGGCAGATCTAACCAGTTCCACTTGGCTGATGTGCCTTTCAGCCTGAGGTCAGCAGTTGGCCAGGCCATGATTTGTTCTTTGCTTATATGATGAGTAGCTGTGTCACAGTTCTGTTAGTTGGAGACAGATGGCTGTGTATGTCCACTCAGGCACAGTGCAAGCTGATAGCTGCTCGAGAAGTCTGTCATGGTCAATGTCTATCAGCCAAGTGACACCCACAAGCCATCAGCAAATGAGCAGACTGTGCGCACAGACTGTGACGCCCAAGCCCAGTAGATGTTTATTCAGCGAAGGGCTGCCATCTAATGGGGGCTGGACGTGCTGACCTCTGTGGAGTGATGGATGATGCTTATGTTTATTATATATATGGCCCACAATTTTTGTTTTCACTAACTATCTTACTGATATGCAGCGTGCTCAACTAAGCACAAATAATTAGACTGAGAACAGAAGGTTGGCCCAGATTCTAAAACATTGTTCACTGGTAACAGCTACAAGAATCAGGGGTCTTGTCTGAATGACTCCATCAAACATTAGTTATTGCTCTGAATGGCACTGCCTGCACTGGGAGCCCGATCTGGTTAAACGCACTTGGATGCTCACTGAAGTACAGTGGGGTCCAGAAGACCTCTGAGCCACAGCTCTTTCCTCTCTGTCCCATGAATCCATTTCCAAATACTATGAGGAAAGTGCTTCTCACTCCACTCAGTGTATGGCACGGTGACACGTTGAAGCTTGAAATGGGAAAAGTATTTCCTGGAATAATTTGGGTTTTGAGCACATGAAAGAAATGGTGTCAGTAGAGATTCATTCTTCCCTGGAATTACTGAGTAAGTATTCAAATTAAGGTAGCCAGAAAAACAAACTGCTCCAAAATGGTCATTCCTCTCTCTGGTTCTCTACTCCACCTGACTAGGAAGCTTGAAGGGCAAGTTTAAATCCTCCCATCATTTATAAACTGTTTCCTCATTTATAAAACAAAGCTGGTGACTGGCAGTATGGCTCCGTGTGGAGAGGCACTCACTGCCAGGTCTAACCACCTGAGTTCAATCCCCAGAACCTACATGTGGAAGGAAAGAACCAACTTCCATACTCCGCCATGGTTTATGTTCCCTCATACCACATGCAAATACACACAGAGATGCAAATTAATATATGTAACAAAAATTCAAATGCTGATAATAGGGTGTTACTAGTAGTAAGTAAGTCACTAAATGTACAGTGCTTAGAGTAGAGGCTGGTCTATACAATATACTCCACAGAATGGACCCAAGGCACAGATGGTGCATAGCTTGCCAGGGAAGTGCTTCCCATTCTCCTCCCTGTTTAAATTCCACCCCACTCCCTGGAGGTCTGAAGTCATGTGTAAGGCAACACACAACATCCCTTACCAAACCATTGCCACTGGAAATGGGGGAGATGTTGACTCAAGGAAGCATAGAAATCCTATTTATATTGTTAGGTTTTAGCAGTCCAGCAGGGGTGATTTCCTGGACTGGTTTGCACCCATCAGTGAGGTTTCACACCTGACTTGTTTATAGGGGTCAAGGCTCTCTGTAATCTCATGCATTTGGGACCCCGTGACACAGTGACCGTGACAGCTGGTAGGGACTAATGCCAGTAGATGTGCTGCTGGGACTTCAGCTTGAGGACAAAGATACTCCAGACTCTTTTCTTGGTCAACTGCCTCCAGGCTGAGACTATCTCCGAAAAGGCTCACTTTATAATGAATTCAGCACAGCTGGGAGCCCTGGAAAAGGTTCCCCAAATGTCATAAATCTGCTTGCATTCTGGGGTTGCTTTACTTTATAAATTGGCACACAACTTTGCCGGAACACTATAGGGAAGGGGCACTTCACAAACGAAGGCTTTGTGTTCCTCAGCGACACCAAGCAGAACCCAGCACTTCCCAGACTCACACTCCTTGGAACCCTGTCGCTCTAATGCAAACGCCAGAACTGTTTACATGGCCAAAGCGGAGTCTGTAATACCGGTGCTAAGAAGCTGGTTTTCAGACCATTTCTACAAACGACTACATAAGGGGAAAATCCAAAGGAAGACATTATCTCCCAAATGTTGACCTCCTTTGAGATCAAGGTGGCACAGAGAAGAGCAAAAGTTGGTGGGGAAAGAACAAACAGAATGACACCCCAGCCAAGCACTTGGTTGATAACACTGGCAGGAAATAGAACACAAACACAGCACATAGTAGGACTCATAAAATTAACTGTCTAATACCCTCCTATAATTCCTTAGGACAAATAAATCAACTTAAAATCCCTAAACGTGGCTGGGCACAGTGGCTTTCACCTTTCATTCCAGCACTTGGTAGGCTAAGACAGGATTATCAAATTTGAGGCCTATTTGGGCTGTGTAATGAGTTACAGGCCAGCATGAGCTACAGTGTGAGTCTTTTCTTCAAAAACCCAAAACCTTGTCAGGCAGTAGTGGCCCACCCCTTTAATCCCAGCACGTGGAAGGCAGAGGCAGGTGGATTTCTGAGTTCGAGGCTAGCCTGGTCTACAGAGTGAGTTCCAGGACAGTCAAGGCTACACAGAGAAAACCTGTCTCAAAAAACAATAAAACCAAACTGAGAAGTGATGGCGCACACTTTTAATCCCAAGACTTGGGAGGCAGAGGCAGGCGGATCTCTGTGAGTTCGAGGCCAGCCTGGTCTACAAGAGCTAGTTCCAGGACAGGCTCCAAAGCCACAGAGAAACTCTCAAAATAAAATAAAATAAAATAAACCAAATCCAAAACAAATCTCACCCCAATGCAAAAGTGTGGTGTTTACAGTTTCATTGTGACAAGCACTAATGGGGGGGGGCTGGCGTGGCTCCCCGTAAGAGTGACTCCTCAGGAGCATGTCACATGCTGCAGGACACAAGAACATTTTCCCAACTCCATTCAAATATTAACTTCCTGAAATGTTTGTAAAAAACAGTGCTAATCACTGAATGTTCAGTAAATTACAACAGACATGCAGTTCTTAGAGTTGGAATAATCTGAGTACAGTCTTTAGGAAAATTCAGCATAGTCCAGGGTTTACCAAATACATACTAATCAATGGCAAATCACTTTCTCTAAATGCAGTTTGCAATAAAATCTCTCCCTATACAACCACTGCTGAAGCCTCCTGCCCCAGGGTCTCCTTCATGCCAAAGCCAAGCAGATCTGGAGATGCTACAACTCTGGAAGGCCTGTGAGTGGTTTGCTTACTCCTTCAAGAGTACCTGTTTGCTCCACCTCCGCAGCAGGTGGCTTCTTACATCCTTTTCCTGTCAAACAGGGGGGCATGGGTGGAAGGCAGGAACAGCAGGAAAAAAGAAGAGACGGGGGGAAAAGAAAGAACTCCAAAGATATGAAAGTTGTCCAGGCATCCAGGCCCCCGGGCTTCAGGCCTTGTGGATGAGCTGTAAGGGGGTAGAGGGAGAAAGGAAGGTTCCAGGTACACCTCCTTCCAGCCCAGACATACCTGAGATGAATGTATAGGCCCGAAACTGTAGGAGCTGGTGTAGGAGGCCAGGTGAGCGGAGAAAGTTGGTTGGCAACAGGGCCCCTGCAGCCGAAGAAGGGGAAGGCTGGGAGTTGGTAATGACCCAAGAACCCATGGAGCACAGGGATGCTGGACATTCCATTGTGGGGAGACACAAGGAAGCTCCTGACCCAGGTCACATGCTCCTAGGAGGTCACTGGCAGCTTTGGGAAACCATGCAATGTCTGCAGTTTTCCAAGAAGGAAAAAAAAATGGGCATGGAAGCCTGGCAGCCACCCTGGGTCCAGCTCCTTATGGGAAGCCAATGGTATCTTGACACCCAGATGACCAATGGCTCAGAAATGTCTGACTCGATCAGTGATCAAGTCTCTGAACTCATTCAAACAAGGAGAGGCCTCCTCAAAGTCAATTCCTTATATGGCTCATGCGATATCAGCCCAAGCTTTAGGTTCCTTTGATCTTAGAGACAACCAGTCACTTCTGGTCCCCATGTTCTTCCTCATTAGCTGGGTTTCTTGCTATTGCTCCTTAGGTTTATGCTATGGCCGAGCTCTCACAAAAGCCAAGGCCACCTCAAGCCAGCCATCCCCACCTAAACCAGAGATAGCACTCTATTTTGAAACTTGTGTCTGCCTGGCTCTGGTCCATCAGTCCAGTGCCCTCAAGACTATCCTCGTTTTCCATACCAAAGAAGACTCCTCTCCTTGTTCTGACTCTTGCCATAGGGCCAGGCATAAGTCCCTGCAGAGGGGGTGAAGGAGAACAGCCATGTGTCTGAATGCAAATTGGGTTCAACAGTGTCCTTTCTAGACAGGAAGGAAACAGAACAGAGCTGGCATCTTGGCCACCCACACCCTTCAGTCCCTCTACGAGGGGCTCATTTCTGCCTAGGACCAGGATGTTCCACCTGTGACAGAGGGCATTCTTTATTTGGTGATAAAACGGTCAAGCTGTCTACTAATTATGCACTGCCCAGTGTTAACATGAGCCGGGCTGAGTGTCATAGTCCACCAACCCTTGGCAAACTGGTTTGTTTGGTCTGGACAGCAAACAACATTCCACACTACTGGATTTTTCTCTCTCTCTGATGCCCTACGGCCTTGTCGGTCGCCCTCTACCCCCCACCCCAAGCCTTTTTAAAAATTACAATCCGTTCTGCTGTCTCATGTTACAGTCTGTAAACAATAAGCAACGCTAATGAAATGCAAAAAGCTGAAAATCTGTAAAGCAGAAAGGTCTCTGGGATGCCCCCATCTGTGTCACATTAAACACGCACTCAATAGACCTGCTGAATCCTGTTGAATCAGGACCTGAGGGCTCTTAGGCTGCAGCCACAGCAGGGCTGGAGGCCACTGGACACAAGCAAGGAAAGGAGGAAGGTGGCACCACGGGGAGGAGACCACAGCTCACTGCAGATTCGGCTTGCCAGCCTGCCTCTGTCTGGTTTGTGCATGCTGCAAACTGGCAGGCCATGGGAGAATGACCACTTTGCCCTTTCTTTAGTCCTTCACAGCTAAAGTAAATGACAGGTTTCTGCGACGAGGTGACTCATTTGAAAGGCTGGCTCTCTATACATTAAAATGACTATGAAACAAACAAGCCAAAAACAAAACAAAACAAACAAACAAAAAACCAGAATGAGAATGAAAGGAACTCATTTACAGTACACTTGGAGATGATAGTTGCTATGTTGGGCAAAATGAAACTCATTTGCTTGGATCCCATGTCCTTTCTATACACTTACTCTTAAAGGGAAGTTTCTTAAGATAAGGTAAGCAATTCAAAATAGCTTCAGGGAGTCCCCCAAACTCAGATTCACTAGGTCCCTCCCTCCCCAAGAGTAAACAGTAAAAACAGTAGAGACTGCAGGAGAATCAACCTTGGACACGCCAAGCTACAAAGAAGCCTATGAGGCCGGCCAACCAGTCTAAAAGAAGCAGAAACCGGCTGAGTTGCCTTGAAGAGGCTTCGGCCTACCGAGCTACCCAGAAAGGACACCTCCAGCCTGTCGAGCTGCTTGCAAGGTGTGCAGTGCATCCCAGGTTCTCAGCTTTTCTGCTGGGCTGGATTTTGGTGACAAAGCAGTCTTTGAGCCATTTCTGATTCGCTGGTCTGTTCTGAGCTCCCTATCTGGGGTGAGTTGATGAGTGTGTCGTTTTTCCCCAGGAAAAGTCTGTCACACAGCACCCCACAGTCTACATTCTTGATGACCACAGAAGAAGCCCGGCCCCTGTATCAGATGAGTGAGTGCAGGAGCTAGTGCGAGTGCTCCACTATGCAGCCTTGGAATGGTATGCCACAGCTTTTTGGGAAGGCCTGGCATCAAGAAGGAGCCTGCTGTAAGGCCAGAAGGAACAGGTTGTAAACAGATACTTAAGAACAGTAGGCAACAAATAACAAGACCAAAAAACAAAACAAAACAAAACAAAAAAAAAAAACAAACCCAAAAAACAATCAACAGGTCACACCCCACACAACCAAAACATCCACCAGCACTCCCTTTTCTAGAGTTGCAGCAGAGTGACAGCATGCTTTCACAGCTATGGCACAGACTCCAATGCACACGGATAGGACCTGCCAGTAGCTAAACTTCATTTTACCAGCATCTAGGAGGAGGATATGCACTTACATTGATGAGGGTTGGCGCATGGCTACTGCTGACAGGGTGGGGAAAACCACAGCAAGTGCACTAAAGAGGAAGGAATACTAGGCGCTAAGGTTTTCTTCTTCTCTTAAAAAATACTATTTTATTCTCACAGGTCCTTCAAATCTCTAAAATATCTGGCCCTTTCCTACAAGACAAGGTCTCATGTAGCCCAGGTTGGCCTCAAACTTGCTATGTTGCAGAAGATGACCTTTAATTTCTAATCCTCCTGCCTCTGTCTCCCAAGTGCTGGGATTACAGGTGAGCACTGTGCCTGGCTTTCTGTAGTGTTGGGGCTCAAACCTGGGGCTCTGTGTTGACCAGGAATGCATTCTGCCAACGAAGCCATACCAAGAGGTTTTAAAAGGATTGGGACAGAGAATATAAAAAGGAATTCATGAATGGAGAGAAGAAAATAGCCAACAGAAATGCAGAAGATGATTCAGCATGGTTAACTTGCAGAGAAGTGTGAATGACAGCAGCGTTGGGACATTTGCTCTGATTGGCAGGCTTAAAAGATGAAGCCTGCTTCTTCCTATGTTGTCCATCACAGCAGCTACCCTATAAAAACTGTGACTCCTGCTCTGAATGAATGAGCAGGCAGTGAGCTGGAGAAATGCTCCACTTCAGCCTGTGGATCAAGCACAAACCGCTTCCCCTGTCTAGGAAGCGAACTGTAATGTGTCACTACAGAAAACACACAACACCAATCCAGGACAGCATTGAGAAGAAAATTATAGGTAACACTTGGAATGTGAAAAGTGGACCAAACCAAGTATATCATGGAATATTTGGAATATATTACATAACTGTTCAAATAACTGGCTTTTGGAATGCAAAGGTGTTTTTCAGTGAACATCAATGTTTGACTTGGGGCTGCAAGTACAGCCTGGTAACAGAGCTAGGTTGAGTTAGGACACTTGAGCCTCCCCAATACACATACATGCGTGCACGCGCGCGCGCACACACACACATTTATGTAGCACTCATATATTGCACATATTTGTATCTCTGTGCATTGCACATACAGACATGCAGGGAGGTGTCTGATGGGGTTACATTAGTAACTTTTTGGTGATTATTAACAATGGGTTGGTTATGCTGAGTTCTGCTCACACTCTGGAGGCAAGGAGATGGGAGATAATGACAGCACTCATCTCAGTGGCTTGCTGCAGAGATCACAGAGCTGACTCAACCAGCAGAGCCCCAAACGTGAATGAATATATATTGCATGCTATTTTACTTAAACACTAAAACTATGTTTTCTTAAAAAAATATCCACTATGACTCAGGACGCAGTTGAGCTTAAAGAGCAAAGTCTAAAGCACACGTACAGTGAAACCACAGATAGGCCCAGGGTTCCACCATAGGAACGCACAGCATGAAGGCTACGTGAGGTGGGGGAAGGTAGCTTTCTTCTGGAGAAGGGGCACTCGAAGGGGAGTGACCATCACTATTCATGTCTCCTCCCACAGCCTGGCCAGATTCCACCTTCCCCTGGACGCAGTGGGGAGAGACATGGATGTGACTTTGCCAAGCTGCAGCTGGCTCCAGGACACTCCGTGGCCCAAGAACAAACTTTACTTTTGCAGTACTGCCTCACTTTCCGACCCTGAGCGGCGGGAGTCTGTTCCTGCTTATGGGAGCCAGCAAGCTCGAAGTAATGCACTCTAGCAGAGGAGCTGGAGGTGCTGGCAGGCCCATCAGGGACTGCGGTATGCATGGTACAGTCGTTAAGGGGTCCCCCAGGTAAAACATCCATTGCGAACTGTAAGAATGGGTAAGAGCCCAAGCAGCTTGCCTCCCAGCATGCCCCAGTCTCAACCCATCGGCAAAGGGAGAAGTGACATCTGGAACTGGTTTTGAGGCTCTCCAGCTGCATATCCACGAGACTGAAGGGGCTTATGGCTGTCCCTTCTGATTCTCATCAGGGCAGAGCATGAGCCAGAAGACAAGCTCAAAAGAGACGAAATCAACCTCACTTTGAAATGCTCCTCACTCCTCGACCTCCTTTGAAAGCAGAATTAATGGTCCAGGTAGAAAGAGATCAAAATGAAAGATAAGGGTTTGGGTCATCCCAGGTACGTTTTGAGGTTCCATAAAGATCAGATGCACCCCTGGGTCAGAGGTGATACCAAACCTCCCCAGAGCCTGTCCCCTTAGGAGACAAGAGCCAGTTAAGACTGAATTCATTTGGATTGTTGGCCTGGGGAAGGGGTGGGGGCTGTCTGTACAGGCCCAGGGGAAAAAAAGCACATGCAAATTGTGTTAAAAATGTGTTATGAGCCAGAGAGACGAGGGTAAGATGCTAGACCCTGCCAGACAGATGGGGCAAGTAAGCAAAACCTCCCAGATCTGGTGCCAACCACTGCTCACACCCAGCATGTGCCTTTCTAATTGGTTCCCTGTGCATGGGCACACAGGGTTGGGATCCAGACAGAGGGGAGCATTAGACCCTGCCCACCTGCCCAGGCAGGTGCAGTTGTACCTCCTCTGATACCTACCAAGGGACACAAAAGTTATGCTCCCACCTCTTTCTGAAACTGAGGGTTCCTTTTTCCTTCTGGACCCAGCCACAGACAGCAGAGAGTGAGGGCAAGCATGTGGCTGTCCAATTATCAAGTTCCTTGGGGAGGGAGAGGCACAAGGAAGCCTAGAGCAGCTCTGCCGCTGACAAAGGGTGAGTCACCCTGGAAGCCTCAAGTGACTCTTCAGTCCTAGCTCTTTGCAGTTCCCTTTCCGAAGGATTGCTCAGACCAGGGAGCAGGGACCGAGCTTCCCTGGCACATAAACCACTGAGGACTTTCTGGTGCTGCGACTGATAAGAATCTCTATAAACCCTAGTTAGCATCTGGCTAACTCACGGCATCATCAGTGATTATTAAACAGAACCAAAGAAATCCAAAGAGCAGAAGAATTTCTTCATACAACTTGGCCTCCCATGCACGATGAAGAGACACAAGCCATTTAGGTTTAGCAATCGTGTAATGGAGTCCAGATGACAACACCCTCCACACTGGAGTCACCACCAGGGCCTCCTGAGGCCTTCAGAGCACCTTGACAGTGGAAGCGTGACTAACCAAAGACCCAAAAGTCTCAAAAGGCTGGCTGGCCACTGTGTCTCTTCCACCTCTAAAGCCTTTTTACTCAGCCCCCAGTACCAAAATAAACAGAAATCCCCTGGCCTCCCAAGGAGGTCACAGCATGCTGAGCACATCTGACTCGGCATCCTACGCAGAGGCTTCCTGTGCCAGCTGTGCAGCAGCTGGAGCTCCCAGGTGATGAGCAGATAAAGATGAACTTCTGGAAGGCAGAGCAGGAACAAGGCCGCAGTCAGGGAGTGTCACTGCTCCTTTCTGGGATGGGCAGACTCTGGGCGTGGAAGGGAGTGCCGCAGCTCCTGGGCACAGAGCTTGGTGACCTGGTTTCTGGACACGAGCCACAACAGCCCAGGATCCCTCTGTGCTCTGGAAATGACATGTGCAAGGGCCCCACTTGGGCTAAGGGATGTGATGGACTGACAAACAGGATGAAACTATCCCAACCCACTTCCCCTCTCAGGACCTCCGAATACAGGTAGCCTTCCTTTATGGCTATATTAATTAAATCCCTTCTGTCTACAGACCTGCTAAATTCACTATTCCTTCTGAGAACTCAGGCTGCCTGGGCCTTGCTGGGATATCTACTTCCCCATGCCCTTCCTGGTGAGGGGGCAGAGTTTCTTTGAGGCTACCTGCAACACCAGACCATTCCACAAGTCAGCCTTCCGCCTGCTCTGATCAGCATGGAGACGGGGCCTCCAAGGAGCCAGAGAGAGGTCATTCACAGTCACAGCCCTGAGCGGTGGGGCAGTACAGAAGGGAGCAAGAATCACCTTGAACCTCAGCAATGCTATGAAAAGATATGGCATCCAGGCATCAACCACGTTGCCACCAGCACAGCCTCCTCGGAGACGTCTAGGTTTCCTGTTGTGTCAGCCCCGCTTCCTTCAGCAACATTATACTGCAAACAGAGAGCCACTCGGAAGAAAGCACCGTGGTGTCCCATTTCTGGGCTGGGGGCCGGGGGAGGGAAGGAGGCAGACTGCGTAGCTACTCCAGAGGGGAACATTCCAGCACTGTGACCCCCTCAGAGTAGCTCTCCTTCCCTCTCCCCAGACCTGAAATGCTGTTTGAAGAAAGGAAGCATGCGGGCTTCCCTGTGTGACCTCAGATGGGCAGGTTCTGAATGGCAGCTGGGTCTATTACATGCCGTGTGAGAGGGTTAAGCAGGACAGCCTCAACTCTTTATAAACTTTTGCCCTGTGGATATGTACTCATTGGCGGCAGTACAAGACTCGAGCTGTATTACACGCCTTAACGATATGGTTCAACTGTCGGTCAGGCTTGGGCCTGGCAACAGGCCAGACCGCAATCAATGGGACACAGAGCCTCCCCCTTTCAGATCATCACGAAGGCTCATATTATCTTCTTTTCGTCGTGCTGGTTAAATTTATGGAGCAGAACCCTGAAGCTGCATTCCACGGCCCGGCCGGCCCACGCGGCCCTCCCTCCCTTTGTTCGGTACTGTAAGAGAGCCGTGCTTCGGAGGACTGCAGGGTTGTTAGTTCAGGCCCTGACTGTTTGCTCATGGCTGAAATGAAGAGAGTTCAGTGGAAGGGCAAAAGGACAGCCCGAGTGTAAACCCCATCCCAGCAGGCTCTGGGCCCCTATATATAGGCCCCGAACTGCTCTTCAACGCACGACTTCACTTTGTTCTCACAAAAGCAAAATCATCAGCCCGATCCCTGCAAACTTCCTGTAAAACAGCCACCAAGTCCTTGCGTATTTGAACCTGCACTTGAACTCAGCCAGGACACCAGAAGCAGGCATATTCTATCTACAGCCATCTTCTAGTCTTCTGGAGTACAAACGCTGACTACCCGCTGATCATACTTCTAATACAGAAAAAAAGCAGTTTTCAGGACTTGACTACCGAAGTGGGATACATGAGTACCACATGTGTGTGTATGTGTGTGTGTGTGCACATGTACGCTGGCATGTCTGTTGGGCAGTTGGTATTATGGAACCAAGCAGAAGGTCCCAGGTATCAGATCTTCTGAATGAATTCATTCCTTTGCCCTGAACCCAGGATCTCTGATTAGCATACACAGAGCTGGGTAGTCAGCCTGTTCCAGCAGGGCTTCATTTGGTTGGAGGGTCTACCCATGAAGAAGAATGCCCTCCTTGCCTGACTCCAGCCATCCATCTGTGCTCCCCACTGATGGAGAGTGTGCACAAACTGGAAAGGGAAGCTGAGCCCAGAGGTTCACCCAGATCTCCCAGCAGTCTGCCAGGAACTGTGGCTCCTCACATGTGCCTACTGCCCTCTGTGTAATGACACTGGAGGTCTAGAATAGTTAGTAGAACTCTTCTAACCAGGGTTCAAGCATAAGAGAAAGAAGAGCAGGAGGCACAGAGAGGTGGGAAAAAAATAACCAAAGTCAAGATCGACCAAAGACACCCCAAGAAGACCAGGTAGAAAGCCTCTGAGGGCATCACTGCTGGGCATCACTGATGACTGGATAAACTTTGACAATGCCCAAACCATCTGAAAAGAAAATCAGACTCTACCAGTGACAGCATGCCCATGGGCATGTTTTAACTCTGGGATGAGGCAGAATTCTTTAGAGGAAGTTAGTGAAGCCAGGATTTGCTTCAAGCTGAAGGTGCTCGCTCCTTCATTCAAGCAAGCCTCATATTTCTGAGGGCACTCTTGGTTTCCCTCAAAGGCGTCTTTGTCCATGTACCAATGCTGAGAGATTGACAAGGCAGTGAATCTGTCATCCCAGAGCCTGAAGCACCTTTTCGGGGTCCATGGGCGGGGCCTGGGAATGAATGGACCATAAAACACTATCTCTTGCTCTTTAGAATCCCTCTTCTGTATATCTTTATTTCCATTTGCTAAAAATGTTACAAAGAACCACGTGAGCCAGAAAACAAGCAGCAACAAAAAGATAGGCTCATCAAGGAAATTCTCAAGAGAAATGCATAATCCATGGAACTTGTCTCTGCTTGCTTACATATGTGGTCAGTGTTCAGTTAGCTTTAACTCTAAGGACACCTCACATCTCCAAAAGCAGTCAACAGAACACTTACATTACGTTGTCACATGGGTCAGGTCAATGAGAGTTAGTGAGTGAAACCCCTTTAGTGAGGTCTGGTTTGGCCCACAGGGAGACTCCATGTATCAAGAGTCTCTGGCCGGTCCCTGAGAAAGACAGTCTATCATCACCCAACACTGACATGGAGAACTTAAAAGCAGTGGACTCAATACCTCCACTTCCTGTTGGACCTTTTCTATCTTAAGATCACTTTATGACAATATTCCAGGGACATTTAATCAAAAGCAAACAAGGCAACCAGACTCTGAAAATGTAGGCATACAAGTTACTTACCCCAGCAGCAGTAGCAGCCAATCATATGGCGAGAGCTACTGCCTGCAGACTCACCACCATCCATCTGTCCCTCCTGGCCGTCCATGGGCTACCTCTTCCACCAGCTCCTTGACATTGCTACCTATGTCCAACATAGTTAGGACAAGAAGCACTACTATGATATATGGGTTTTGGGGACCAAGAGGAAATAGATTTGGGATTTGCTTGCAAACAACATACACATTCACCCTTTCTAAAATGCCTCTCAAGGTCTTTATTTTGTTTTGATGTTGACAGGCAGCTTAAAAAAATGAAAATAAAAAACCAATACACTGTGAATATTCAAGTACCTCTTCAAGGGAGGATGCTGTGGAAAGTGGTCCATTTACAGAGGCTCCTGGACATTACATTTTATGTAGGCTGCAGTGACCCACTCCACCAGTTTGAGCTAGCCTGGTGTATCTGTTTCTCAGAGGTGTCTGTGAGAACTCAGAGGAAGGGCTGACGCAGTGACAGGTAGGCTGGGCCCATGACTCAAATCTTCTGGGTGATCAGATATGACCAATTGAAGAGGGCTAGTCCAGCTGGGCACAGGACGAGAGCCACAGCAGCTGAGGAATGCTTTAGTGCCACACAGCCCAGACTGACTTAATGCCTTTAATTTCAACAGAACAGTACTGAACTTAACTTTTACATCTCTCATGGACTTTCTTCCCATATCTGGAGAGCCAATATTGGAAGAAGTCCACTCTCTGATGTTCCCACAGAGAACTCAATAGGTGTTCACTATGCCACACATATGTGACCAGGACACAGACAACCCTCTCCCCTTTGCCACTGGACAGAATGACCTGGGTAGGGGATGAGAGTAGACAAAGCTATCTCACAAATCTGCAAACAGATGGGAACTGGGATTTGGGGCCCTCAGTCTGCAACCCTGGTTCTCATGATGAGAGCTACCTGCGCTGACACCCAAAGAGAACATCCACACTGGGCATTTTGACCACAGAGATGAGTCGAGGAGAGACTGATCCTGCACAGGTATGTTAAAAGAACATGAAGTGACTACTGTCACTTCAACACAATAAATCAGGATGACATTCCCAGCTGTCCATCAGCTCTCCCACTGCAATCTGGGAACAACAACCCTATGACTCCTTCCCTGAAACTTAAAAAGTCTGGAGTATATTTGACTTTGATTTAAAAACATTTTTTTCTTCAAATTGTCACTAGATAGAACACTTTGTATTTACTGTATGGTTCAGAAGGGACCCAGAAAAAAATGCCAGGCCTGAATGCCATGTCCCAAGAGCCACCTACCTTGTCATTCAGAATTTTCTAGGAAGCTCAAGAGGTGATGAGTTAAATTTCTAAGAGGGAGGATGAGGTTTCAAGTGAATTGGGAATGAGCATTTATAGCCTAGAGAAAGTTCTTCAAGGGCTCAGAGCATTAAAATAAGCTACCCACCACCCCTATTCTGCCAAATTATGAAGAGAGGACATGATGGGGAGGTTTTTAAAGAGCCAAACACACTGAGGTAAAATGAAACAGTTTTTCATCCTAAACACTTAGCCCTGAACTCGAGTATGCTGCTGTGTTGTGTTTCTAAGCAGATATTAGGGAGCCCAACCTAAATGGCAATAGAGTGAGAGGACTGTCCAGCAGATTCAGATGCACAGCCCTTAACAGTGACGAGAGCCCTGCTGGAGAGGAATCTGGATGTACAATTTAAAACCCTTACACAACACTGAGTCGTAGATTGTCATGCGTCTGGAAAATATAACCGTTTTTTGAAGAATGCTTTCCAAACCATGTAATGCTTTTAAAGCTGTTTATCCAAAGAGCTGGATATGCAGCAGGGGCCAAAAACCAGTCTGTCAGCTGTCACCGGTCGCATGCCCTGTCCACATTTCCGTAAGCACTCCATCAGGCTCGGGTGCCCTGCACCCAGCAGACACAGATGCCAGTGTTTGGAGACATTTGCTACATAATTCTTACCCAACAAGACTGGCTCTAGGGCAGATTTCCATGTCATGTGGGGCCTTTGGCTGAACTCTGCTGGATCCCAGAGGCATCTCATTTACAGCACACACTAATAACAGTTTGGGGTCACCTGTTCGTCACAAGTGGGTTCAGGGAAGGTTCATGGCCTCTGCACACCTTCTCCAGTAGAGTTCTTGAATGTGGGCTAAGAGCCCAGGTGAGACCTGCCAGGCAGCAGTTCCAGCCAGGTTCCTAGGCCTGATTTAGCTGTTGATTTTATGTGATGAGAACAAGGAGGACAAAAACCAAGCACAACATAGAACTCCCAGGATTCACAGTAGAGAGAGGAGTCGGCCAGATTTCAGACTGACACAACTGCTGCTTCACTTCTGTTGTACATTGCACACTCAGGAGAGACCACTGAAATAAATGTCCTTGCTCGAGCTGCAGCAGTGAGCTGCAATGTGCCGGGCTGAATGCTTTATATATATTCTATAACTCAATCCACATCACCACCCACTGAGGTAGGTATTATTACCCCTAGTCCTTATGAGTCAAAGCGATCTCACCTTTGATTAAGTGAGATTGAGAGGGGAAAACGTTTGCTCCAGGCCGAGGGGCAGGACACTGACTCAAATCATGGGCTGCCAACAGGGCCTTGTGCCACAGAGATGTGGAAGCCACCAGCGCCTGGAGCTTGTTCTCTTTTCTCACTGGCTGTCACATGTCTGTCCAGCACCAGGAAGACAGAACCCGTGGGTTTATGTTCTTCCCACTCTCCTTCTGAGACAAGCCCCTCTCTTTGAAGAAAGACCTCTTGCCCTCCGAGTGTCAAGATAAGAAAACTTTCAGCGACTTCCCTTGCAAACTACAAACACCCATCAGCACCCAGGATCTAAGGAAGTCGCTCACCAGCTGCCAACCCCTCTGAATAGCTTTTATGGTTCAAGGAGGGGTGGTGACAGGCCCATGTCACTACCATCGGGTGTGCTATTTCTTTCATGTCCCTTGGATTTGACAAGAGCCTTCTACAACCTGTTCCTTTACAACACACAGAAAGAAAGATTAAAGAGCAATACCAGACTCGAAGCTGGGGTTAGACTGGCAACAATCATTCTGAGAGAAGGGCCACAGACTGCTTTCCTTCATAGATGTCCCACAGTTGCTGTGATGGTGAACTGAGATAACCCATGTAAACCACATAGAACTGGGCCTGGGTTACAAGAAAGGCTTCTAAATGCTAGCAATGTTATTCTGTGTTAACACTACCAAAGTATAATGGGATGTGAGCAGACATAGTGCCCTGGGTTTCAGGAAACCATCTCATACCACAGCTACTAGGGAAAGGACAGCACTAGGGATGGATGGATTAGCATCAAGTCGGCATTATGGGGGTTTTGGTTATATATGGCAGATCTAGTCTAGGGACTGCTCCCCAAAAGTAAAAGCAGAAGACAGAACATGGCACACACTCAAATGGAGAAAAGGAAGGTGTCAACAAGTTTTAGAAGCCAAAACACAGATGGACACACGGTGATGAAATGTAAGCCTGAGGGAGAGGAAGCCACATCGCAGTGAACTAATTAGTATGGTAGAACTTGCTAGATTTCCGAAAGACGAAGGCCCCAAGGAGCCCTGAAGGCCTGGGTATAAAGGAGGAGCAGGGAGGTGTGTGTGAGGTGGTGAAAGCAGGAGGACTGGGCTGAAGGCTGTATGAGGAGGAGCTGGACCTGCAGATCTCCTCAGACACCCATCTGCCTGCTCCTCCTCATGACAGAGTTCAGCCAATGGGCTCCACCAGGTCGTCATCACATGACATTCCAGAGCCCTCCTCAGCCTTAGACAGAGGTGGATAATCAGCAACATCCAAGTACTGTCTATTCAGAAAAGAAAAAGACAGAAAAATACAAACAGAAGGAAAATGTTTAGAGCAGGAGTACCCCAGGAGATGATGCACAGAATGGTCAGCCTTTAGGGAGGGCCAGAGCATGGGAAGGACCAGCCCTTAGGGAGGAGCAGTCCATGAAGAGGACCAGCCCATGGGGAGGACCAGCTCATGGGGAGGAATAGTCCATAGGAACTGATAACCATCTAAGTTGTTTTCTTTTTTTTTCTTTTTTTTTTTTTTTTTTGGTTTTTCGAGACAGGGTTTCTCTGTGGTTTTGGAGCCTGTCCTGGAACTAGCTCTTGTAGACCAGGCTGGTCTCGAACTCACAGAGATCCGCCTGCCTCTGCCTCCCGAGTGCTGGGATTAAAGGCGTGAGCCACCACCGCCCGGCTCTAAGTTGTTTTCAAATGCACAGAGAAGAGTTTGTGGATAAATTAGCAATAGGCATGTGGACATTAAAAAATAGAAAACTAAGCAAGCAGTACTAAAGGCAGTTAGAAACTTGGGGGTGGGGTGGTGGGCTTGGGGACCACAACAAACCAAACAACGTAAAAAGAAAACTATAATAGTAAACTATGTGGCTTCACTGGGAATACCATTTATATAGTCATAATGCAAAATCTGGATATTGATTTATCAAAACAGTATGAGCAAATTATACTGAAAAGAAGAAGGAACATGTGTGTATTTCAACAGAAAGTCTAAGGGGGTGAGGGACTAGCAGTTTATCTGTTCATTCTTTAAAATTACAGAGACAGATACCTCCAAATTGAAGAAACCATAAAACTGTTGAAGAGTGCTATTCCAGAGTACAATATCCTTCATCTTCATCAGAGTAGCCGCAACTACTTCCAAGAGACCTTAAAGATCAGGCCTGTTGATTGCTGCTATTCCCCCACAGGAGGGATGTAGGGAGGATCTCAGTCAGGCCCATCTGCTTCTCCCAGTTAACTGCACGCACATGTGCCCCAACTGTGCACAGCCTCAGAGTCTCAGGGGTGCTAGAGCACAGACAGTGGAAGGGAACTGAGGGACACTTGACCTGTACAGCTAAGGGGATATCGGCATCCATGCTTTGGTGGGACTTTCGGATGGCGTGGAAGCTCTGGGGTCACCCACAGCCCTCCTGTAAGTGCTCTGTAAGCCCAGTAAACATACTGGTGCCCCAGGCTGGGCTTTGGGGGACTCATACTTTAGTCTGTTGTTTATGTCCTATTAGGAGGGGTTGAGCACCAGGAATCAGGTACAGGGAAGGGTGGGCAGAGACTGCAGTTAGCTACTGAGACATTTAAAAGTCTTTTGACTTTAAAAAAAAAAAGTTAAAATGCTGAAGTCTGGTGGCACTGCTTGTGATCCCAAAATTTGGGAGACAGAGGCAGAAGGATCAGAAGTTCTAGGCTAGCCTCTGGAATGAGTGAGACCCTATCTCAAGCCTCCGTCGCCCCGAAGAGAGGCTATCTCCTGCTAAATTAAGATATTTGTTTTAAAGAAAAAGTGTGCTATTGGAAAACAGTTCAGGCCAAAATCAGAGGATTTAAACATAGTTCTCAACAACTGCAAAGTAGCAGTTACTAAATACACGAGACAAAGAGCTGAATAATTGAAGATTCGTTCATCTGGTAACTTTAAAAATAGTGACTGAACTTTTGGTTTTGAAAGTGCTGCTGTAAACCTAGAAATAAACAAGGGTGGTTCCTGGCCACAGTTTTACTCTTTTTAAGCCATTAAATCACTAACAAGTGTATTTTAAGTACCTTGCCTTTACTTTAGTGTACACGTAAGAGGGAGTTAAGAGCATTAACAGAGTGCTGGGATGATTAGTGATTATGAGCACTGGCCATTCTTTCAGAGGACTTGGGTTCTATTCCTGCACCTACATGCCACCTCACAACCATCTGTAATTCTAGTTCCTGGTGATCCAATGCCCTCTTCTGTCATCTGTGGGCACCAGACATGCACGTGGCACACAGACATACATGTAAGATAAATGAATAGTATCAACACACAAATCAAACAGCTTGGAGACGCTCTCCCTGAAGACTCTTCAAAGTAGTTTGTCCCCCGTTATTCACCTATTCTCACTTAATACCTATGGCATGCATAGAAACAAGCGTTCAATAACCAATGCCTGTTGTCAATTTGCAATACTACTAAGCAGCTATGTCTGGGAAATCACAAGTTAAGAATTGGTGAGCTGAATTAATGGGGTCCCCTACAGTTCAAACTGTAAGACACAAAAACCTATCAGAGGTTCCCATCTTCCCTATAAGACAGTGTTTCTCAGCCTTCCTGATGCTGCAGCCCTTTACTGCTGCTTCAGAACTGTAATTTTGCTCCTGTTATGATTTGTAACGGAAATATCTGAGATGCGAGCCCTGTGGGGTCGTGACCCACAGATTGAGAACCACTGCTCTAAGGGCTAGGCGAGCACATGTGGCAGCTTAGCTAGTTCTACAGTAGGAGGACAGGTGTCAGTTATTCCCACTGAGGTCAGCCGGTAAAATCTAGGGAGCCCATGAGCCCTGCCCTGGTCATTTTGCCTTACTCAGCAAGGCTGACTGGATTCTAGCCAGGATCCCCAGGACCCAAGCTCTTCACAAGAAGAGGTGGGGCTCTGTTCTCCCACTTTGAAGTTTTCTGTGGTCGCTGGGAATTTTATGATATGACCCGGGTCGCCCCTGCCATTATCGATGTTTGAAGTCTGTTTGGGGAAAATGTACCAGGAGCTGACTCCAGTGTGAACACAGAGCAGCAGCCTCATAAAAACAGCTTCCCTCCAGGAGTTCAAAGGGTTTATCCAAATGCCGTGGGCTGGCCCTGCTGCACCAGCTTCGCTAGGGCAGAAAGCCACAGAGTGGTCGAGCAATAAACTGTGAAACCAAGACGCGGTCCCCCCATCACCTGAGATTGGCTGGGGCTGTGCTAGCCTGACCAAGTGGCCTCTGACAGGATGGACCTGGGCTCTCTGCTCACCACTTACGTTGCCAAAATGAAAGTTTATTGGGTTGGGCAGGTTAAGGCGAAGGACTAAATTAGGCAAATTATTATAAGAGGTCTTTCTGGTATGTGATACAATCTTCCCAATCATTACTTTGAGAAACCTAGTAAAATTCGGGCGCAAGCCAGGAGGGCTGACAATGGTTGGCAGGAGTCCAAAGCGGAGCATGGCGTTACTGTTGCTGCCCTCGTATATTCCAGATAAATCCACCATCACTGATATGTGCTGTTTATCAGCAAGAGGAGGGATCATCACTGGATTTTCCAACAGAACAGCTTGTCAGGGAAATTAACCAGGTACAGGGATACCTGTCACCGCTAATGTGTTTGCAGAGTCACTGAAGGTGAGAGGAGGGGACTGTTTTACATTTTTGCAAATCTCTGTGAGTCTTGCTTAATCAAAAACAGCTGAATCCTTATGTCTGCTCCTACCTGCACTCTGTTGGAGGTTCTGGAAAACACCATTGCACACTCATTAGAGATTACCAATATAAAACTATTGTGTACCTGTAGCTCATATATAAGTACATGAATGTAAGAATTGGGTTATTACAGAGTGGGGAGTTCCCCAGAGGTCCCTGCTCTAAGGCCCCATCCATGCTCAAATCTTCACTAACTAGAAAGCACTTCCCAGTCTGCATTTAGTCCACTCAGGATGCTGATTCGTAACAGTGTCAACTGACATGATCATATAAGTCCACTACAGTGAGACCGTTTCACCCAGAGTATATCGCCACTGAAAATGCAGAACTGATCTGATTTTATTCCTCTCTGATAAGACAAATTAGTGAGAAATTTGAAAGGTGGAAAGAAGGTGAAGGGGACTGTAATGCCACCAATCCTCCCACAAGCTTAGGGTCCTTCATCCCTACCACATTTCCAAATTCCCATTGTCTGCTGTCTGCAGCAGGGGATTGATTCTGTGTAGCTCAGAATTCCTTCCACTAAAAGCTCTCTGGGAGAGGGGCTTCAGCTCTACCTGAAGTCGATCTTTAGGAAGAGTCCAATCTCGTCCCAGACAAAGACTCCACTGCAGTAAGGATTCAAAGCTTATGACAGGCAACAAAACCTAAACATAATGCCTCTGAGGCCTTGGCAGAGGTCTCCCACAGGCAGTAAATGGCTGCCTACCCTTCTTTAGACACAAAATACAGACTTCTCTCTGAAGGAACTGTGGGTACTACTTTGCTGGAAGCTCAGACTACAGACCTCGAATGTTAGTCTTGTGAACTCATTGAACACAGGCACAACAGACCACTGTTGGAGAATATTATTCTTAGGTGTGTGACTTTGTTTCCGCTGCATTTGCTTAACTCTGTGAAGCTGTTACTGTGCCTGTCTAAAACGCCTGATGGTCTATGATGCAGAATGCGTCAAATGGGGGAGCATGAGTCAAATAATCCCAAACTAACTCTGAAAAGAGTATTCTAAAGTTTTTTTCTTTATTAAAAGGGAACTCACAGATCACAGCGAGGAAATAGGAATGGGGTCTAACATCCAGGTGGCTCGCGGGAAGAAGAGAGCAAGTGGGGCGGGACCACAGCTTTTTGGTACCCAAAGTCATGCCCCAACCTGGTCCAGCCTCTTAAAGACCACTGGCTCTCATCATCTCCCCCTTTTGTCTAAATAAGAGAGTTCCAAGCATAATACAAAACTACATACAATAAGAACAAATATCAATATTTGTAATTCTAATGTAAAAATTAGAATTACAACCAGCATAAACAATATTAAGCAAGGAGTATATGCTAAATGTTTTAAAAATCATTTTATCCTAAGGAGTCTAAGTCTTGTATTAGAAAGGGCATGGCTAGATCATAAGAGAAAGGTAATTATGACTATCTAATCTTCAACCCCATCGAAGGCCTAAGAAGGAAGATAATATTACTTGAATAGGCAGGAAGTGCAATCAAACAGCTTCTAAAACGTACAGTAGATGACAGAGACATCTGGCTACCTGGGAAATCACCCAAAGTCTCATTTGCTATGTAGGAGCAACCAACTTTGGCTAAGGTCTAGAGTAACTGACAGACCATTTTCAGAGGCAGGAAATTTTTTCAAAACCATCTTACTCTGTCCTGGCAAGGCTCAGCAGTCTTTTTGAATGGCCAATGGCCAGGAAGAAACAAGGATAGGTGGGGCTAGCAGGCAGAGAGAATTAAATAGAAGGAGACATCTGGGAGGAGGGAGAACATGGAACAAGAGAAGAAGGAGAGGAGGACATCAGAGGTCAGCCACCCAGTCAGCCACAGAGTAAGAAGGAAAGTAAGATATACAGAGGAAAGATAAAAGTCCAGAGAAAAAAGGTTCACAGGATAATTTAAGATAAGAAAAGCTGCTAGAAACAAGCCAAACTAAGGCCAGGCATCCATAACTAAGAATAAGCCTCAGTGTGTGACCTATCAGGGAGATAGAGTAAACGCCGTACACCAAACCACCAATGATCAGATTACTGGTTCTCTCTCAAACGGCAGAAGTCCAGCCCACCATGGTGTTTTCTCTGTGAAGGGCATGTTGGTTGAGACACAGGGCCTACGCTTGAGCCTCATGCTTTCTCTTTCCTAGTTCAGTTGATTTTTACTTTGGGAGCAGGATCGTGCTGTTTCCATGAAGTCAGTCATCCTGGCATGCCAAAAATGGCAAAAATTAGACGCTCTCCTTTCTAGAAATGATTATAATGTACCATGACCAAAAAAGTGGTTTTTTTCCCCTAACAGATAATCTTGCATAAAAATGAGTCATGGGATTTCAGAAATGGAAGGCTTTTCTCAAATACATGTGAGCACGAACACACACACCTCGCCTTTCTCTCTCAGCAGTAGCGCTGAGCTTTCCATAAGTCATGCTATAATGAGGACGGCATTGTCTGGGGCCTTTTGAGTGAAGGGGAGTGGAGGATTTAGAGTTCAGCAAGAGGGAAGAAGTCTGTCTCAGGAAATAAGATTTCTCTACTTGTGTTACTGCAAGAGAATTTTAACTTATAAGGCATGAAGGCCTGTTAAGATGTTTCTTAAAAATATCTTCTCCTGTAATTCCCTCAGCCTGAGTTCAGACCAGAGTGAGACAGCCACTGCCTTAACACAGCTCCCAGCATCGCTTCTATGGCAGCAAGGGAAGACTGAGGCATGTGAAAAAATGACCTAACTACGCCCACACCTGCTCCCAAGACACCTGGTCTAGCAAGATGGAAGACTGAGAAGCCATGGTTCTCACTGTGTAGCCATGAGCAGAAGACACATGAAGTGGGTCATGATGTCCACTGTGCTTTGTAGGAGACAGGACAGTCCCTTCTCTTTGTTTGGAAGTGATAATGATGTTCTGGCTTCATGAAAATGGGATCTCAGGCATACTAATAATCATGTCCCACCCTGGCAGAAGGGTACCAGGTTAGCCCACAAAACCACCTAAGAAAGGATGCAGAGCCTCACAGACAAAACACACAGAGAACTCCAGCTTCACCCTGTCAACACCCACATCCACGTCCTTGCTCCTGCTCACAGGTCTCATCTGGAAGGTACATGCAGAAATTTAAACAAGTGAGAGGTGGAGCCACAGGCTGAACAACCCAATACATGTCCAGAAGTGTTAATTTTACTGAGTACCAAGTGAGAATATTTCCTTCTTAAAATAAACATGGAAAAATCATAAAATTCATTTGTAATCTGAAGACCAAACAGAAACTTCCAGAGAAATGCTGACCCTGTTCAGATAAAGGGTCTGTTTTCCCATCTTGAACACAGCTGGGGAAACTGAGAACATGTATGGTTTCATGAACACCTTTCGTTCTATTAGGTTTTGCTCTTTGGGAAGTCCCTAAAGGCTCAGGTCAAACCAAGCCTGCTGGGCGCCTCAATGCAACACCAGTACAGGGCAGAGGACCCAACGCAGGACCACCACAATCGGGGAAGCTCTGGGAGCTTCTTCTCACTCCTGGGCGCCAGAGGAAAGCACAAATGCTGTACCAAAAAGGGTTCTGAGAAAAAGCCATTAGGTTTCCCACCAACCAGCCGTTAACATTGTCATTAATAAGTTTTGGGTGGTGTCTTGGGAGTGCTTTTACTGAAAAAGTCAAAGATGCCCCCACACAAATCCTCTCTGTGAAACCAACTCAGGCTTACTCAAAAGCTGCTCAGCAACTGGGATCTGTCTCTGGACTCAGTAGAGTCCTGGGATTCATGAACGTCGGTCCTGATGGCTATATTCTTAAACACTGATCTATCATCATCCTTCAAATTCCCTTCCTCCTTATCTAACTTAAATAACCAGATAAGCCCAACACTCCTGGGCTTTGCTAAATGGGTTTAAATATTTCAAGTTCTGCCAACTCCCATTTCTCCTGCCTTTTGGGGTCTGGACTAAAAAGGTGAAGAAATATTTTGGAGGAAACCCCAGGGCCTGGCTTCATAAATCTCTGTCTGCTACTTTCCCAGCATGCTGTGCTGCTCAGAGTCAGAAACACACAGAGAAGTGGGCCCAGGCATGCAGTGTCACCTTCACCCATTGATACCCCCTTCCCACCCCCACTTAGAACCATGCATTCAGGCAGAGAACCAGACAAACACAAGGCTGGCTGCCCTGCTAGGCCTGGTTTGCTCAGAGGGTGGCAGTTGCTCTCCCGTGGCACCAATGGTACCACAGGCATCTGTGCCATTTTTACAAACTTTACTTGAGAACAGATGAATGTGGCCCACTCTGCACAGACTAAAAGACGCACCCTGAGCCAGCAGAACACTGCCTTGGAAAAAGCTTCCTGTTTCAGTTCCAAACCACACATACTTGTAGAGTTAACAAATGCGGGGGGAGGGGGGTTACTGGTCTACAACATGGATGCAGGGGCCAGAGGCACTGCTGTCCTCCGCCCTCTTCTCCCCTCCCCCATTGCCTTCCTGAGGACTGTTTGACTGCATGGGAACATGGGAAGAAAGTTAGGTGGCTGTCTTTTTGGAATGCCCAAGAAGGAGAGGAACTTGGAAATATTTTAATCTGAAAGGACATAAGGAGGGGGGTTCCCTATAAATAAAGCCATGCTCAAATAAACATGAGAAGAAGCCAGTGTTTCCTGTAAAGCTACTATGCCGATGGATTACTGGAAAGAGCACTCGTTCACAGTTTTATGACTTACTTCGCTATCATCTGCTCAAAAGTTGGGTCATTTAAAACATAGATGGCTGAGATCTAAGCCTTCAATGGGATGAAATATGGCAAAGGAAGCAGAGAGTCTCTTCCAAGTGCAGACTCAGAGGCAGAACTCTTGGACTCTTGGGTTCTGTTCCTGGCGAGCTCCCTGGGCTCAGGTCAGTCTTCGGTCAGAATCTCACTTTTAATCCCTTCAAATCATTTGTTAGTCCCTGTTGTCTAAACAGTGGGGAAAAACCCTGAGTAACACCCCTGGATCCTGTTCAACCAACTGGGATGGCTGGATGGATGTACCTCACTTCCAAGAAGCCAGGGTGATTTATCCCTTGGGTAGCGTCAGGATGTTCAAGAGACCCCAGTGTTATCGGAGCAAAGCCCAGAGAGGAGGACACGTTTCTCCACCTGCAGGGAGCTCTGAGCATGACCTGAAGATAACATTGCCCATCTTCATCATAGCTCTTCATGACTTCTATATTAAAAATAACCCTGGTTGGGCTTCACATCCTTGGGAGGCAGACTTAATAGACAGGTATATCTAATCTCTTATTTATAGACTGAAAATGCTGAGGCATGAGCAGGCTAGAGATCGAACCAGTGAGTCAAGGTTGGGACTCTGCCCTGCTGTTTTCTGGGTCAAGTGCTCTGTTCTCACGAACACATGGCTTCTCATTAATAACCTGAACCTAGACAAACATGCAGAGGGAACCCAGTGTTAGGCCTACTGCTCACCCTTCAGAAGACCCTGCTCCACCTTTGCAGTACAGTAGAGGGCACCGTGATGGATCTGCTGGCCTGTGTGCACGGCTGCTGCGGTTTCCCCAGCCACCAGCCCTGCCTGTGGGAGCTGAGAGGACAGACTCAAGTAGGTAACTCCTCCTCTGAGTGGCCCATGCCCAAAGGCCCTTCACTTAGTTCTGTGGCTTGTTTCTAAGAGAGTTAGTGCCCAAGCAGGGCCCTCTACAGCAGAGGCTGGGCTGGGGTCAGGGGATGGGCTACCTGAATCTGGCTTTACCATTTTGAGCCAGCTGCATGGCTGTGGATAACCACAAGGCTTTCTGAACTGTCTATAAGTGAAGCTCAAAGATGAGTGGGGCTGGCCAGATGGAGGCCTCTAGGCAACGCTGGAGCTCTATAAGAAGCTCCGTCTGCTTGGTCTGTTCCGCCAGGCTCCTCTTTGGGGACTTCCTCTTTCCTGATCAATCCTTACTTGCACTTCAAGGCTTCATCTCTAGAAGAGAAGTGTGTCCTGACTCCGCAGACCTCTGGACCATTTCCCGGCCTGCACTTCTACTAATCAGACCCATCACTACACTATCTTTGTATCACTTTCAGGTCATCTAGCATCATTCTGTAAATCATCATTTACATGGTAGTTTGTGTCTGCTGCCCTGATTAATCCTGAGTGGTCCGAGGCTAGGGGCAGTCTTATTCCCTGCTGTATTTTCAGCCTAGAGTTCACAGGAAATTTTCCATCAACATTTACTGACTGGAAATGAATGAGTGAATCACAGAAAGCAGATGGCACCAAGTCAAACTTTCTGTGAAGTGCTGGGTAACTGGGAAAAATGACAAGACCAGCTCTATTCCTACAGCACCATGGTGCCACGATGTGTACTCCGAGAGAGAATACAAAACCTCCCGAGGCTTGCAAACCAGTGCTGTGCAGTCTTAACTTTTGCAGCATAGAAACCATCTTTCTGTTTGTTTGTTTTTTGAGACAGGGTTTCTCTGTGTAGCCCTGGCTGTACAAGACAGGGCTCAAACTCAGAGATCTGCCTGCCTCTGCCTCCTGAGAGCTGGGATTAACCATCTTTAAAGATTTCAATGTTTAATCATGTGTAAATGTGGGGAGAAAATGTCTGTGCATATGTTACGGCTCATAGAGTCCAGAGAATACACCCTGGAGCTGGACTTGCAGACGGCAGTGAGCTGCACAACACGAATGCTGGGACTGAACTTGGGTCCTTTCAAAGAGCAGTGCATGGCTCCTAAGACTGAGTCACCTTTCCAGCACCTCAAGAAAAAATTTTTTTGAGCAAACAAACCAATCTCTTGATGTTTTAGGGTTTTAATAAATAATAGTTCTTTGAGATGTTTGGGTTCTTTAGTTGTATTTTCACTTTATGCTGGAAGAGACTTCATGGGCTTTGGGTAGAAATAAAGAACTAGCTGGAAACACTCTGTACTGCCTGCCTGTCCTCACTACTATATGCATGCCTCAAAAGAGACGCCAGGGCTGGTTTAGCTTTGTACCTGAGAACAGAATGCAGCTTCAGGTGTCAGCTAAACTCCACAGCCCTCAACACTTACCCCACACCACCCCCACCAACAGCCACTTCCAGATGCATCATATCACAAGTTCTGGTCTATAATCACAAGCACTTTCCCTACTGAGACAACACGGCACTGTTGCAGCTCCCTGGTGACAGACTAGGGCATTCCTTTTAGTTGGGGTTGACTTCACTTTAAATCTTTCGGAAGGAGCAACAGGTGTGGGCACAGCCCAGCTTCTGAAAAGATGCAGTGCTTTACCTGGGGAACATCAACTATCTGAGCTGCAGTGAATTCCCTATGGACATAGTGGAGCCCACTGGGAACAGCACCCTCCTTGCCTCTCTGGAGAAGGGAAGCTAAAACAGACCATTAACCAAACAGCTAAGTTAAAGTGCTGAGTTCTGTGGGATTTGGCACTACAAGGGCCATCTCTGATTTCTAGTCCTAGTTGGTGTCAAGACAAGACAATATACCACAGCAGAACCACCAACTTGTGGGAGTGTGGAAAGCTAAGAGAATACCCCCCGTGATGAACTGCAACAGCATGTGCTCTAGAATTACGCTGGGTCTAAGAGCAAAGACCACCAGCCTTCAGCAAGCTGATGGGCATGAGAGGCACAATTAGCTTGGGGAAACGTCTAACGTTGTAATCCTAGTTTTGACCTCTCTGATGAAAGACCCAGACACTGTCTTCTCTTATCTATACCCAATCTAGTATCATGCATGTATGGAAAACCACTTGCCACTTTTTCTGTAGGTGGGTGGAATGAGAGCAGGATTCATGCAGCCCAGACTGGCCTTAAACTTGCTATGGTCTTGAACTCCTGATTCTTCTGCCTTCACCTCCCCAGGGCTGGGGTTACAGTCACGTGCTATCCTTTCTTCGTGCCTTGAGGTGCCTCCTTTCCACATACTTTTACTGCACATGTCAGACATTTCTGCTACATGTACTGAAGTTAAACAACATATAACTAATGCAGACAGCATATCATTAAACACATCACTATGGGTTAGAGGAGCCTCAGACCTGGGCTCAAAAGTAGAGATCCATTCTCGCCATGAACTGACCTGGGACCACTGAGTGTGGCTGTGTCTCTCACTGCCTGGGCTGTTTCAGATGCAAAATCCAGGGCCCCTGCCACTGGCTTGGTCACAGTGCCCACCAGTCCCTTGCCAAGACCAGATATGAAGCCGCTGACACCTCCTTCTGTCTTCACACCCTCCACTGTTGAAGTGATGACGCTGGTCAATCCACCAATGATACCTAGCAGAAAATAAAACAAAAACAAAGGTTTCTGTGACCCGGTCAAGGACAAAACCAAAACCTTTTCAAACCCACTCCCAGTTCATGACTCTGGAATAATAAAGGCAATATGTTGATCTCTGGACAGGTCAAAGTCAAGGGACCTAAACAAATGTTCAGGAAGTCCAGAATCAGAGGATGTCGTACTAGGCTGTGAGTTAGAAGGAACATGTGCCCTGGACAATTAAAACAAAACCAAACCTTGGACTAGGGCTGTATTAAGAGTTTGGAGGGTAGAGTGCCTGCCTTGTGAACAGAGCCAGGGTTCAGTGTCACTGGAGAGAGAACCAGAAATGCAAGGTCATTTGAAGTTAGCTACATAATAAGTTCAAGGTCAGCCTTGAAGAAATGAGATTCTGCCTCAAAAAAGTAAATCATTCGTCAATCAATTAAGGAAAAAAAAGGCTGGAAAGTTAGTGGTGGCCTTTTTTTGTTTCCTATTCCAATTCTTAGGCAGCATATAGGCAATAATGAAAGAGAAGATACAGACAAAGGGGTGAAGCAATAGAAGACTGGAAAATAGGGTCCTTGGGAAAGGTTTGAGATCCTTTGAAATATAAGGCAGAAGGCTAGCTAACTACGTGTTTCAGTTTTCCCTGGATACTGTGAGAACAGCCAATACCACCAAATGTTTGACATGGCTTCTATAATACTGCATGTTTTGCTGAGACCATTAGAGCAAATGATGAGGAATGCATTAAGGCACCCCAAATAATTCATTAAGGCTGCCAAGGCTAACCAGGACCCTGGGGTTTGTGTCAAGATTAAAAGACCAATCAAAGTGAAAAAGGCATGCAAACATTATAAAAGCTGACAGCAACGGTTGACGCAGGCCCAGAAGCGGCCACAAGTTGGCAAAGGCTAACGAGGTCACAGGCATTGCAGGGAAGAGGCAGGCCCTGTCCAGTGAGCATTTCCAGGACTTGGGCCAGGGACACTCACAGGATGTTTACCCTCTGACAGTTGGGGTGTGAGGAAGCTCTCTGCACTCTTCAGCTCTAGTGAGACAAATTGGGAAAGGAAACTGGTTGGGTGAGAAAGTACTAAGAATTCACAGCATTTCTTTGGATTCGGGGTCCTGTTGCTCCAGTGAGGCAACATCCCTACCCTAAGCTTTGAACAGCAGTCCTGGCCGGACAGCCAGGACTTAAGGACAGACTTCAATGTATCCGAGTCAAGCAAGACTCCAGGTTTTATTCATTTATTGAGAGAGAGACCACATGCACGTGTGGTTTGTGTGCGCACATGCGCACACACGCGTGCGCGCGCACACACACACACACACACACACACACACACACACACACTGAAGCACATACGAGAAGTCAGAAGACAATTTGCAGGACTTAGTTCTCTCCTTCCACCATGTGGGGCCTGGCTATTGAATGCAGGTCATCAGGTGCTGAGCCATCAGATCTGCCCTAGGACTCCAGCTTTCAACCCAGACTGGATGGATTCTGGTCTTATCATGGGAGCCTTTTCCTCCCAAAGGAGATACATTGCCCAGAGCTCAGAGTGTCCTCTTGGACGAGGCAGCACTGTTCTAGTCTCAGACTGGCCTCACTGGTTCCTGGAAGGGCTATGTATAGCATCGGGACAATCCTTGATTGGAGGTGACTTTGCCACTGTGAAAAAATCACCCAGCTTTTTAGGACATGGTTGTGTTCATCCAAAAAACAAGGTCAGTCACCTCTCTCTGAAGAAAGAATAGCAATTAGATACTTATAACAGTTACTGCATTATCAATGTAGTTAATAAAGATGATTAAATCTTTAGTCCTGAATGATTATTCCAAACTTCACTTTAAAAGTCTATAAACAGATTAATTTATCCCAACTTTACATCCAGCCTGATGCTTTGGGAGTTGCCCGCCATCTTTATAGCCCCAGCAAAGCAAAGATATCTTCCAAAGCTCCCACTACAATAAACACTGTATCCTAAGCATAGGATTAGTCATGCTTACACCATTATAAAATATTATCTCCCCTTGTTTCAAATGCAGACAGTTGGGACTGATAAATCTGGGGGGATAGTCATGGTATCCATGATTTCTAGGATCTAATCAAACCTGCCAGCCATTGCTGAGCAAGTACTATGGGCCAGGGGACTCTGGATGGCCCCTCTGCTTCCTTGACACTCAGTCCATCTGACAGCAAGCTACACACCACTGGCCATATGGCCAATGAAGACTGCCACAGGTACTTGCAAGACTATGAGCAGGAAGTATCTAGAGAAGATCTGGGGACAGCACTTGGATCTGTGAAGCTGAAGGACCAAGTGGTTGAGGAACATTGGTGGACAAGTTGACTTTTGGTCAATAACTGGTGGCTAAGAGATGACTGCCATCACCTGCTTTGCAATTACATGACTTTATAATCTGTGTCTTACAGATGCAGAGACACCAAGGCCATATGCCCAGCAGCCACCTGTATATATCAGTTTCTTTGGAAGGGACAAGTGGCAAGCATGAGGCAGTCATGTGTATGAGTGTGTTCATGCATGCTGAGGTCAGAGGTCAATCTCAGGTGTCATTCTTCAGGTGTCACCCACTTGTGGTTGTTGGTGGAGAATGTGTCCTTTCACTTGACTGGCTGGCTGTCAAGCCCCATGGATCTACCAAATTTAGCTTTTGTTGTGGATGCTGGAGACTAAACTCAGGCCTTGGTGCTTGCCTGCCATGCCAGCACTTCTACTGGGCTGTCTCCTCGCCCCCTGAAAGTAGTCTTAAAGCAGCAGGTTCAGAGTCTAAGAGGAGATGGCAGGATCATACCTGATGCCCTCACCAAGACACCTCACCAGGACTACATGGCTAGCAGGCTCACCAAGACACCTCACCAGGACTACATGGCTAGCAGGCTCACCAAGACACCTCACCAGGACTACATGGCTAGCAGGCTCACCAAGATACCTGACCAGGACTACGTTGTTGCCAGCTTTCTTTTCCCCTTGCACCAAGATGTGTATATAAAGGTGCTTGTGGCAGAAGAGACATTCTTCTCCAGCCCGCCTACAAGTGACTTACCATGAGCCAGGCCATGGATGCCGGCGACGAGGTGTTCTCCACTAGTGGCTGCATGGTACCTGATGTACTCTCTCTCAGACTGGTGCCGATTGTCCATTGTCTTCCCCAGGCCATCTGATAGCGTCCCTGCAAACTGGAACAAATTAAAAACAAAGAGGAGTTTTAAAGCCTCAGCATTATTTTTCTATTAAATCAATCCCTTCCCTCACTCTTAGCTAGGCGTCAGTGAATTGTGATTACACAGAGACTAGCTGCTGAATTACACACACTGTCTCAACCAGCAGGGTGGCTCTCACAGGGAAACAAGAATTCCCTCAAAGCATTTACACACCAGTTCAACCCCCAAAAGAGTTTACACGCAAAATATTCTAAACTCTGAGAGTTTGTGAGCACTGATAAAGCACTACGAGCGGAAATTCCACGCCATGCCCATCTGAAGAACTGCAGTCAGATGCTGATACACCAAAACCACGAAACAGTCACCTGCGAGGTGCGTATAAAATCCAGGTGAATTTCTCGTCTAAACCTTGTCTCCTCCCCAGGAAATCTCACATGTAAACAGTCTTGAAGCTGGAAAATCCAGAAAGTTTAAAGACTTATAGGCCTAAGAGTTTCAGGTAAGAGCTACTTTATGAGAACCCCTGAAAATGTATTGAAGAGTTAAAAGTATGGAAGCTGGAAAGATGGCTTATCGGATTGAAGCACTTGAAGAACAAGCACAGGGACCTGAGTTCAAATCCCTATGGCCCATGTAAAAAGCCATTACTGTTGTACAGATGCCTGGAACTCCAGGGCTGTGGCAGTTGTTAGAAAGGTTAACAGCAGCCTTGAACTCATGACTTCAAGTGAAAATCCATCTTCTCCCATAAATCACAGGATCTTATCTACCCTGGCATACTTTGGCCAGAGACAGCAGGGTTGCTGGGGCTTGCTGGCCACCAGTCTATCCCTGGGCTTAATGAGGGGCCCTGTCTCAAAAATGAGGTAGAAGTTGATAGAGCAAGACATTTCCTCTGGCCTATGTGTACATGCACAGGCACACACTTGTGTACATGCACCAGAGACACGCTCACACACATACACACAATTTTTTAAAAAAAAAAATTTAAGTTAAAGGTTTATACAAAATGGTCAGGGGTAGGGGGAGAGGAAGTGAGGGTTGGAATCCTTTCATATTAAGGACACAGCCCTTTGTGCTAAGAACCAGATGGCTTCAAGGCAGAAAACAGGCCAGATTATTGCTCTAGGGTTTCGTACGGAAATCTCTGGAGAGGTTGGGAAAGGTACGGCTTGGTGGAATGCTCACCAGCACGCACTGAGCGCAGGGTTCAATGGGGAAGAGAAAAGGTGAGATGAAGCTCCTTTAAGTTACACCTTTGTTCACTCACTCCGCAGTCACCAAGTGCCCACCAGGGCACCGAGCCCCATTTATCAAAGGAAGAAAAGCAGGTGGGTGAAAAGACGAACAGCAGACTCGAACCCATGACTTCGAGTGCAAACCCATCATCCCCCACAAACCGGAAGATTTTATTTACTCTGGCAGACTTTACCCAGAGAAGTTGTCTCATCCATCAAAGCTGGATAAAAAGAACATAAACCCCTGTTTTGTCACCAGATAATTTGAAAAGGTTTAGCCTGACAGTTAATAAACAGCAGGTACTTATCCTCACCATTCAGGCATACAACGGGAAGGGTATCAAATATATAATTAACCTTCTCAGAAAGGATCTACCAAAACAACTGGTTTAAGTGCCAATAACCCAGGTCTCACCTCTTAGAAAACTCACAGGAATATTATTTAGATATTCAGCCCAATGAGGAGATTATAGGTCAATCTCCTGGAGGACCCAGGAGACTAGGCAGGCATCTGAGGGCCAACTTCATTCTGAATTGATGGGGGTGGGGCGAGGAAGGAAGACTTCTGGGTGTGGTTAACACAGATCGGATCTGTCCTGAAAGTCATCAGTGGAGGCTTCTTGACATGAGTGCCAGGTGAGTTCCGGACTCTGGGATGAAGTAGCAAGTGCTTCCTGGCGCCAGTTATGGGAAAGCTCCTCCCACCTCCTTACCCGCACCCTCATGCTGATGTGGTCTAGGGCATCATTGGCACACCCTCCTGAAATCTGACCCCCATCACAGTTTGCTTTTCAGCCCCACCTTCTCCATCACTCTACAGTTAGTTACAGAAATAAAATTAATGGAAGTTAATCTGATGACTTCCTTTAGAACAACAAGAGGAACCTTGGGAGGTTGAAAAGCCAATACTGTGGATCATGAAGGACAAACTTTGTCCTTAGAGAGCCATCACGGGACAGAAGGCCAGGAACGTGCACATTGGCCTGAGTCAGAGAGCAGGCCCCTCTTGGGCATTGTGGGAGCTTTATGCTCTGAGCCTCCATTTACACTAGGGCGAGGCAATGGCCCTTACTTCACCATGTACCTGGCAAGATCAGCAGTAGAAACATGGGGCCTGGTGTCCAGCTAGCATTCCCACTGTTAGTTAGCTGCTAGTCTAAGAACAATCATCACCCTTTCAAAGGTTTAGAACTGTGGCCAGCCACACTAGCATTAACTTTAACATCCATACTTCACAGCAGATAAACACAAGTCTCCAAACCAAGTTTTCAGAGTGGGACCACCTATAAAGTTAGAGTGCTCCGTGGATGGTGTCCAAAACCTTTCAGCTCTAACTTCAAGTAATCTCCACAGCATATGTCATTACAAGGCACTGAATCTGGCCCAGCATGGACTCCGCTGGGAAGATAAACACTGGCCTTGGAGACTGTGATGCAGCCACGGGTCTCACTGCAATGACAGAAGTGACCTAAAAGCATTGGTCAGTACTGCAGATCTGGAGTGTTAACCCTCAGGCTGTGCCAAAGTACCAGAGGTGGTAAGATGACAGCTGTGTTGGCGTCTGCAGGGCAGGATGCACTAAGGCACTGAGACTGCCTTCAGCATCCTGCCCAGCTAGAGAAAAGTAAGCACCGAGAAGAATGTGTGAGTGGAGGCCACTTTACCTTTTGTGACAAACAGTTGACAAGAATGAATATAAAAGCCAACTTTTCTTCCTGAGAGAATATGGGACATCATTGAGGAAAATGTCCAGCATGACCCTGTTTCTTCCAAAGCCCCTCCATTAAACCAGTTAGATACTTGAGGCTCAGAAGGGAGCCCATGGCAAAGCTATCACTGACACCTGGCTCTGCTACAGCTGCCTTGCATCCAGCACCAACAGGCTCCTAGGGATTCTCTGTATGAAGCCCATGCTAATCCCCAAGAGAAGGTCCGCATCTCAAGGAAAGATCACTCTCCATCCCAAATGCCAGATTCTTCCAGATGCCTATCCAATGCTTCACTTTTTATTTGTTTTGTTTCTGAGACAGGGTCTCTCTATGTAGTCCTCCTGCCTCAGACTATAGGCATGTAACACCATACCTGGCTAGGAGTCTGATTTTTCTTATTAAAGATGTCTATACCTAAGTCAATTTACTAGTCTCACTTTCCTGCTATAAAACCTGTAGGTTCAGGTGGTGGCGGCACACGCTTTTAATCCCAGCATTCAGGAGACAGAGGCAGGTGGATCTCTGAGTTCAAGGACAGCCTGGTTTACAGAGTAAGTTCCAGGATAGCCAGGGCTACACAGAGAAAGCCTGTCTCAAACAAACAAACCCTATTCATGCAAGCCATCTAGACTTGCTGTTTGTCACTTCTGAGTTGAAAGCATAAAGAGACAGTTACGGGCTACTGTTAGGAAGATCTGCCCTCCTGAAAAGCAGCCTTTCAGTTTAGTTTTGATATGGCCCTGTTGTAGCCAGTGTACTGTTCTAGAACTCCAATTCCTCCTACCTCTATTCTGGGATTAGAGGTTATATGGAACCTTGTCCAGCAGAAAGTAGCTTTGAGAATAGAAAAAATATAGATAATAAAGTCTGTGACCTGAGAAGACCTGTGCCAATGGGAGGCTGACCAGCTCTTACCAATAGAGACACTTTACACAGAAGAAAGCAAAACCAGACAGGCAACAGGCACAGCGATCAAGACTGTGTCCCATCACCTTGGGGACAATCACATGGCCATCTTTAAATCCACTTCTTATTCCCATCCAAGTGGGCTGATAAAATACACCACTGTCTCTCCTTCACAAACAGAAAGCTGACATGCAGGCTGTCAGGAGGATGGGATTCTAGGATCATTCCTCTCTGTGTCCACAGCCTTGCACTTGTTATGGTTGGGAAACATGCCCTCATTATGCCCTCAGCTTTGAAGGAGGCCGTCAGCAGGGTGGAGACACTCACAAGACCTACAGTAAGTGCTGGAGTGATCTGCCTGGCCCAGGCGCAGTCCTTGTCTCACTGTCTTGATATAAATCAGTGCCGGAGTCTAGCACCCAGAGTATTCACAGAAGATGACTCTCGGAGGTTCTTGGGGAAAGGATAAGTCTTCAGGTCATGAGCAACTTCAGCTTGGCTGTGTGGCTAGTCTAACAGGCAGCGGTCCAACATAGTGAGAGCCACTGGGGCCACCTGGAGGCAGTCAGAAGTGGGTTCTGTCTCCTGCCCAGAGGTGATGGTGTGTTTGCGGTGTCACAGAAAGACAATCACACTGGAGTTCAAATTGCTGCTGTGACACACAACAGCAGAGAGACCGTGGACAGCAGCTTCAATCTTAGCTCCGAAATATTCATTACAACTATCACTTTCGAGGACTCAGTGAGGCTGGACAACGTGGCACACAGCACTGACCACAGCAGAGATACATAAGGGACACTGAGTAAGACAGTGCTGAGTGGCCTCGACCTCTGTAAAATAGGAATAAACACATTCTACAGGGCTGTTGTGGCTTGACAGAGGATCCTCTAGCGTGACGCATGCTCTCTACAGAGGGACCTAACAGCTCCAGAGCAGTCTGCACCAATGGGCAAGCTACTGGGACCCGGGAGGTCATCTGGTAAGGCACCACTCCGGTGGTAATAATGAAAACCTCCACAGCAGAGAAGACTTAAGAGTTAAGTCAATCTAGCTCATTTAAAAAAAAAAAAGTTCAAGCCTACGAAAACACTTAAAGCTTCAAGTGAACGTCAGCCTAGCTAAGGTGCCAAGAACAGAGTGTCCTTCAGGAACCTGCTCACGCACTTACAGTGGGCTCCCCTTCTGCTGCTGAAGGAAGCATCAGCACTCGCCACACTTGTGCGTTTTTAAGTTCTATAAAGCAGTGTTTTCAGCACAGGGTAAAAAAACCTCAGAAGTCTTCAAGATGCCCATTCTCCTGAACTGCTAACATCAGTCCTCCAAAACAATCCTGCCATCCATACGCACGGAGACACTACAAGCTAGCCTGGGTTTGCGTGGGGGCCTGGCACTGAACTGCTGACTTCAGAAATTTAAGAAGACGGTGGAATGGCATGAGGGAGAAAATTCACACTGTGTCCCTCAGTTCTGTCCTGTCCGTTTCCCTGACTCTTCCGTGATACTCAGCAAGCATGGGTGCCAAAGGTATTTGGCTGGTGTAACAGGAGCCTAAGCTTCAGTTTCTCCCTGTTCTCTGAGGCTCTTCTTTCACAGTTATTTACCTAATGGAAAGTTCCTCCTTAAGAGCCTTACAAACCGCTAGTGACAGTATCTTCCTTGTCACCTGTATTTCACAGGAAAAAAAGATAGAAGTAACAGGAGGCTGTGGCACAGGGGAGAGGTCCACTCTTCATCCAAGGACAAGGCTGGACAGCTGCAGCATGAGCAGCAGAGCTCCAAGTCCCCTAGGCAATGCCCAGGATGCACAGTCAGAAAGGCCATCCACGTGCTGTGCGGCAAGCAGGCGGGGGCTCTGTGTGGTGCTGGAGGTCAGCATGCAGAACAGAGCAGTGGCATGTGCCTGTCACTAACAGCCCATTACAGTGCGAGGCACCAACTCGTCTGGACCTCAGTTTATCCATCTGCAAGTTCCTACTCCAGAGAGTTCCTTTGAGGGGCTGAAGAAGTAATTAAAGAAGAATGCTGGGCCCAGGGTCTGCCCAGTTTTAACAAGTTTCTCAGAAGCAGTTTCGGACTTTAAATTCCAGAATCGTTTTCAACTCTGCTGGTAGCTAGTAAGAAAACCTGCTTCAAGGCAGTTAGGACCTGAATCACTTCAAAACAAAGGTCCTAACTATTCCCTTCTGTTCAGTATCATTAAAACAGCTGCAGTACACAATCATTCTGGGGCTGGAAATGTCGCTCGGTGGGAACAGCACCCGCCTAGGCTCAATCCCCAGCACAACACACAATCAGAAAAGAGGAGAGGGAAGGGGGAGGGAAAAGAAGGCTTTCAAAACATTCTGTGAGTTTTGTCTTGACATTGAACCTTTCTGCAATATTTATAAACAGGAAAGTTAAGGAAATAATGACCCCCAAGCCAGTAACTGTCTGTCATTGACAAAATGCAAACCAAACAGCTATCTGTCACTTGGCCAAGGGTAAGGGGTGGGGTAAGTGGGGACACACATAGAAAAAAAATTGGCAAGTAATAAGTTGGTGTTTGGTGAAAAGGGGCTATTTAGGAACCCAGATTTCTCTCTACAGAACACAGAACAGGTTGCCTCCAGTTACAGTTCTATGTGGTTACAATTCTATGTCATCCAGAGGACACAGGCCTGGCAGGGGAACCAAGAACAGTAAGGCACTTGAAAGCTGGGCTGGACACTCACTTTGTGTCAGTGGCACCTCCAAGCCAGTGACCTTGCTTTTCCCCTCCTCCATTCTCCGGACTCTTGAGGCCCTCCAGCCCTGGGATGTATCCTGTGTAGCCATTTCATGGACAAACACTTATCGGGACAGGCCACTTCTTCTCATTTAGAAACAAAGTTATCCACCAGCACCCGATTATCTCAGCGCACAAGGTCTAAAGGCATCCAGTAAGGTCCAGCCTCCAGACTGCCCGGGTGGTAAATGGTCTAAGGCACACACCAGCTGAACTGGCGAGTCTCTGCGGTTCTGCAACTGTGACCCAGTTATGAACTCAGATGTTGTTTCAGATTAATCCGGAAGCTCAGAGCGGTTTGAAGCACTTCCATAATAGGATTTGGCTTTTTCTCTCAAAAGGACTGGTAGGGTTTGTTATAAGCCTGAAGGCATGGAGACATCAGAATGGAGGCAGGCTTGGGAGAGTGACCTCAACAGACCAGCAGAAGGGGCTCAGTCAAGGCCTAGGGTTTTCCCATACGGATTACGAGAATCATGTAGGCAAGATGCCTTGTTGTTTTTCATATTTATTTAAAAATTACACTGATTGCCAGGCATGGTGACACACACCTTTAATACCAGCAGTTGGAAGGCAGAGGCAGGTGGATCTCTGTGAAGCCAGCCTGGTCTACATAATGAGCTCCAGGACTGCCAGGGTTATGTAAAAGAGACCTTGTCTCAAAATAAAAACAAAAATTACATAGATTTATTTCTTGGGGGGGGCTATATATGTGCTAGAGTGTGTGTAAAGCTCAGAGAACAATTTGTCAGAGTAGTTCTCTTCTTCCTCTATATAGGCACAAGGGATCAAACTCAGACGTCACTAAACTTGGTGGCAATCCCCTTTACCTTCTGAGCAATCTCATGTGCCCATGTGCCCCTTAAAGGCAGTCATGTATGTATGCCTGGTCCTGTCGTGGCTGAACATGTTGTCAGCAGGCTTTCCTGGCAGATGACTGGTGTCTGTCTTGAGGACTCAGTTTCCACACACCCACTGCTGAGAATCTTATGACACAGAGGAAAGCGGAAGGTGGCTCCGAACAGCTGTGCCATCTTAACAGGATTTGCAACAAATACCAAAGCCTCTTGCTCAAGTGCTGAGACAGATTATGAGAAAAAAAAATATCCTCTGTAGTAGCCATATCATGATGTCTACGTAATACTAGCTCCACTCTAGGGAGGTACGAGGACTTCATTCTATTATTATTATTATTGTTATTGTTATTATTTTATGTGTATGGATGTTATGCCTCTAAGTATGCCTGCACACCACATGCATGCAGTTCCCATGGAGATCAGAAGATGGTGTTGGATTTCCCCTGGAACTGGAGTTACAAGTGGTTGTGAGGAACTTTGTGGGTGCTGGGATATTGAACCTGGGTCCTCTGCATGAACAGCCAGTACTATTACCGCTGAACTGTCTCTCTAGCCCTGCCACACAGACTCTGAAAAAGAGTCCCAAGTCACCTCTGACACTAACTAGCAGTGACTAGAACTGAAAAAAAAAACTTTTTAGAAACTTTTTCTCAAAGAACAGTATCTTGATTCATGAGACAAAGAAGAAAATTTTGTCAAAAATGACTTAGTGGGACCTTAGCTAGACAAGGTCTCCTCCTGTGAAGCTACCTGGTGACAGCACCCGTGAAGTGGCCTAGTTCAGTCCTCACAACAGAAGGACAACCACAATCCCCACTTCTCAGAAGAAAGCAGGAAGAGTGCAAGAACGGCCAACAGAGATGCGCTATGTGTGGCCTCCCTCAGCACGGCTTGTCCAGAGGCTGACTATTACCTCTGTAGGAAAATGCCTTCCAGAATAGCTGAAGCTCATACAGACACTCAAGACACACACTGTTCCTTGTGGAGAAGTGAAGCTGGCAAACTCCAGAACTCCTGGATCTAAAAGAGGTTATCAAAGTCCATCCAGGCTCGCTTCCTTCTCCCCACCCTAGCAAGTCCTCTCGGCTTTCCAGAACCCTTAACTCACTAACAACAGGAGATTACTCCCAGGGAAAGCAAGCAGTTTCTGAGAATGTATTAACCTGCTTGGGGGTGGCATGTGTGGACAGAACCTGCATCTTGGAAAAGCATGCACAGAGACACTGCTCACTTCAGGCAATGTCTAGGGAAGTGACTGGTGATCAGGCATGAATGTCCACTGAAAACTGCCCTTAGCCTCTGGAAAAGTAAGCAGCTTAGTCCTTCCTTTAGAAAGGGGTGGGGAGAGCAGTTGAGTGAAGACCTAAGGTATTGGATTAAGTCTCATCTACTTCCTTGAGAAGCTTGAGGCCAGACTCAGGTGCAAACACGAAAGAAAGTTCTTGGTAAGCCTGCAGGTGAGGAGCTTAGGTATTCCCTAAGGACACTGAGGAAGCCCTGGTTTGCCCAGGACCCGGGGTTACAAGAGTGCTTGCTTCCTAGACACCCATCTTTTCACTGTAACCTTGCATCATGGGAAGGGGTAACTGGCTCATTTTTAAAGGGCACTAATGTGCCAGGCATGATGATGCAAGCTTGTAATCCCTGCATTAAAAAGGCTGAGGCAGGCCTGGAGGGATGGCTCAGCCGTTAAAAGGCTAGGCTCACAACCAAAAATATAAAAAGGCTGAGGCAGGAGGATCATGAGTTTGAAGCCAATTTGGATTAAAAACAATAATAACAATGAGTTCAAAAATCAAAGGATACACTCGGGAGGCAGAGGCAGGTGGATCTCTGTGAGTTCGAGACCAGCCTGGTCTACAAGAGCTAGTTCCAGGACAGGCTCCAAAACCACAGAGAAACCCTGTCTCGAAAAACCAAAAATAAAAATAAAAAATAAAAAAAAAAATCAAAGGATATAGATGTGGTAGCACAGCCTGCGATTCCGGCTACTCGGGGGACTGAGGCAGAATGATTGCTATATGAGGATGAAGTTCCAGGCCAACCTGACCAACAGTCCAAGACCTCCTCTCAGAATATGGTTCTCATCCCAATCATCAGGGTGCCATCTTCCTGACCTGATCATCCTCAAAGGCTCCCACTGCTAATAAAGTCACCTTGCAGGTGAGAAGCCATATGTAAAATAGAGGTGGGAATGCAGGTTGGGCATGAGCAGTCAATCCTTGGCATATTTCTCCAAGTCTTCTAGTGGCGACTCATTCTACCTATGGTCAGGACCTAAGTTTAAGATTTGGGTGGTGAGAGTGGGCACACAGTCATGCTAAGAAAGTCAGGGCCAGGGAGTCGATCCTGACAGCCTGGGAGGTTTGCACCAGGGACTGACTCTTCCTTGACCATATATGGCAAGGAGCCCAACTTGGAGCCTGAGTCAGGCCCCAGCTCAGTTGCTGGGCAAATGACTCCAGTGTTAAGACTCTAAGCACTGGAGATTATGGGCTCCAAGAAGTCACCAGGAAGCTATCTGGTCTTAAGTCTAAATAGCTGCAGGAAAGCAGAGGTCATGTGTGCCTCAAGAGAAATGGCCCTTTTTAATCCATGAAAAAGAAAACTCCCAGCCAAGCTCTGAACACTGTGAGCTGCACTGAGTAGAAACGTGGAAGGATTTCCAGGGAAGTCTCTGCAGATCAAAGCAGATGAGACCAGGGGCTGCAGGTGGAAGCCATGACACATGCTCTTCTCTCTCAATTTCAGACCACTTCTAGATTACCAACATGCTTAAAAAGATCATCAAGCAGCATAATGGCTAGTCATGTGGAGTCAGAGGATTTCCCAAATGTAGTCTGGTGGTCAACAGAACGCGGTGCCCCTGCTGAGCTCCACACTGTGCAGAACAGCTCAGCTGAAGACAGACCGGCCACCTCTCTCCCTCCTGTGGTCCAAAGGCGTTTTAACAAGGCCCTCAGTTCGCTGACTCTAATACAGTTTTCTGCTGTGGCAGGTGAAGGGCTGAGGTACTCCGGCAGAGCCACTCTGGCCATAGAGAGCAGTCTGGAGCCACTACAGCAAGTAAGTGGACAGTTCCTTTTGCTGTGAGCTCCAGGTTGGGTGGGGCACCAAGGTGGGTTCACTTGATGCTTTGCTGCCAACATGGAGCCCACACGGAGAGGACTGACTCCTTCAAGCTGTCCTCTGGCCTTCATATGAAAACACACACACTAAATAAGTAAGTATGTGTGTGTGTATATATTAATTAAAGTGAGTCAGGCCTCCCACCCCTGAGTTTGGTTTGTCCTGACTGTGAAATGTGTGACTCTTTCTCCTAATCATACACAATATAATTGCAAAACAATAACTCTTCTATGTAGATCACAGGTATCATGGCACAGTACTAGGCTCCAAAGGTCAAACACTTAAGTCTCTTCTCTTTTATTTTCATTCTCCATGGGGCAAACAGTGATCAGTCTCCTAACTAGCCCAGCTAGCCAAGTGGTCCATCTCCAGGCTCTGGCACAGTGAACCCCTCCCCCCGCCATGCACACACAAGCCTGTGCTTCTCATACATAATCCCTCCTGTGAACCTCTTCCTGTCTACAGTCTATAGTCTGTGTGGCACCCATATCCATGGATTTCTCCTTCTGTGCCAGCCCTCCCTACCTCAGCACCTGGATGCTTCCTGAACACAAGGTTCCCACCCTCTTCTTTGCTGTGTCATGGGGCCCCTGAAGACCAAAGTCTTGGCTTTCTCCCCCAGTGTGTCCTTGGTACCTGGCACAAAGCCTAGTGCTTCTAGCTAGCTGTCTACTCACAGTTGTGAGCTAGAGGAAAGGCCTAAAATACAGCAAAACTGCTTATGTGTTAACGCTTTGCACAGCTCTGTATTTAGTTAGGTCTGTGTAGAGCTAGAACAAGGCTCAGGTGCCCTGACTAAGAGTCTGAAGTTCTGGGCTGCATGCTTCATCCTGGATACAGGGCAGCAGCATCCACAAAAGCACTCCCATGCAAGAGGAAACTACAGGAAATGTGCTGAGTACTCTGTGCACCTCCTTGAGCCCAGCACCAACCGTGGTTGACCCCACAAACAAGATACCTAGGGGGGAGCACAGCAGGGAAGCCTGTGACAGTGCATCATCCATAAGAGGGCCAAAAGTATGGGTGGGAGTCAGGCAGCCTTGCTTCCTGACCTCAGTCTTTCCCCAATCTTGAGCAAGTTAACTAATATCTGAGTGACTCTTTTGTAAAAGGAGCAGCTAGGAGGATGATGCTGAGGAACAGGCAGATTAGACAGGCTGGTGAGGTGGCTCAGAGGGTAAGAAGCAAGCCTCGGAACTCACAGTGTTAGGGAAGAACCCAAGGCCCTTCACACATGGATGCTCATGCTCACCCACAATAATAAATATTTTTAAAAACCAGATTAGTTTGTGTAAGAGGCATCATTGTGCACAGCACACAGTAGACATTAAATGCCAGCTACTACCTTAAAACAAAACAAAACAGCACTGTTTAGGCTTGAACCCAGTGCTTCAAACATGCCAGGCCAGCAATGAACATGGAGCTACATCCCCAGCTCAGCCTGTACTATTTGACAGATGCCCATTCAATTATTCGGTTAAACACGAAGCTACCTAACAAGGGTACAGTGGGTGCTGGTAGCTACCCCACATCTTCTGTATAGCTCCTGTTGCTACACTGAGGAATAAAGGGAAATGCAGTTCACAGATGACAGCATTCCATGCGGTCTGGCTCCTTTCTGCACTGTGACCACATAGTCCACAAAAAGCATGCAGGTGGACAAGCTGCTTGCTCATTTTGGCAACAAATTATGAGAGACAAAAGCCAAGGAAATACAAAATTAACATTGTTGTCCTTATCAGAGCATACAGAGCCAGACGTGGCCACAGTCCTGGATGAAGAAAACCGGCTTCTGGCTTTTGCCTGTAATCTCTGGGACTGTTATCAGTAGTGCAGAACTAAGTTAAATGTTTCTTTGCACAAAGTTATGAGAAATGGATCAGACACAGTAAGGAAGGCTTCTGTGAGAACAAAACTGCTTTTAAAAAGTATATCATCACAGGGAAGATTAGGAAAACCCAAGTCTATAAATACAGCTAACTGTTTACTGGAAATGAAGGGAAGATGTAGGCTAAGTAAATACAGAGATGAGCAGGAAAATCAAACGTTTGCAGATGACATGTGTTTTCTGAAACAGCTGTGTGGAGCGCATGGGTTATAGTAGAACTGTGTGGTACTCTCCAGAATGTTCTCTGGCATTCAACCCCAGTGCCACGCTGCTGCATCTCTGCCACTAGCATGTGAGAGCATGTGTGGACTTGGTTACTCAGAGCCCCCGTGACGCCTTCTCCAGAGGGCGGGTGATTTTTCCAAGCAAAGGGGAGCAATCTGGATCATCCCCCACTACACATTTGTTGCTGGATATGCAAGTCATAAACGGAGGAGACTGGAGCTGTTGGCCTGCAGGTTTTCAAAGAGAGTCAATGCACTGTGGTGAGCTCCTGGTAGTACAGGAATTCCACGAAAAGGGCAGCTAGAACCAATAAATACAGTTCCAGGCAAAAGGAACAACAGTTTTAGATTAGACATGTCCAAACCCACAGACTCTGTTTTCTTGTTTGGAAGAATTAAGAATGTGCTGGAAATTTGGGGAATGTACTCTGAATCTTTCTTCCTCCTTCTATACCCCCCTCTTACCCCCCTTTCTCTTTCCCGCCTCCCCCCTACCCCCACCCCACTGCCTTTATTAGCTCCCATGTTACCCTCGCAGCCTGGCCAGGCTAACACTCCCTGACACTGGCCTGCTGGCCCTCAGTGGGTCCCAGGGGCAGGCCTGACTAGAGATCCCTTGAGCCCCTATGGCTCTTATCTGCACAGTGCCTGAGGAGTTTGGTGTCTTCTCTCCACGCCCTCCTGGGAAGCAGGCCCAGCAGGTGCCCATTGGCAATAGTTTTGTGTTACAGGCCTGAATGAACGATCCCCGCAGGAGCTGCCGACCTGTTTGCACAGACACAGAGGCAGTCAAAAGTCCACCGCGTGAACTTGGGATGACCCCAGCTGCAGAGTCACTGGCGGGTTCATCCGGAGGGCAGGCACGCTTTATTAAACAACTAATACTCTTCACAGATAACTTTGAGAAAAAGCAAAAGTGTTAACTCTTTGCAATCTTGCTCTGACAAAACACCTCAGCTGTGAAGAGACTCTGATGGAGGGGGCATGCAGGTCTGAACCAAAACACCGAGACAGACAGGGCACAAGCAGGAACAGTGCTCATCTGTCCCAGGGAGGGGGCAGGACTTAGCCACCATTTGGTCTGCTGGTTCGGCAAAGAATTCTAGATTAATGTAAAAAGCACAAAATGTTAAGGTTTCATGTACTGACTCCAGTGAGGACTCTGGCTGGGAGTGGCCTGACAGTGACAGCCCTTGGTCAGGCAGAAACTATGAAGTCTGGGACAAACACGTATGCAGCTCACCCTGCGTTGCTTTGCTTTGCCCTGACTCCTGGCACCCGCAGAGACCTAGGAGTGTCATCCAGAGCTTCCTGTGCCAAAAGGAGAGCGCGGCAAGACGAGTAAACACCCAGCACCAGCACTTGGCTTCCAGCAGCACACGGAGTTCCTTCCAGAAGGGGAGAGAGGCTCAGCAAAGGTCTGTGGTTCATAGAGCCATATTCTCACCGAGCACACAGCCTTTACGGTCTCTGGGCCTGCTGCACAACCCAGGCCACTCCTAGATTCTCTTTATGTAGACTTTAAAAGGAACTGGTGACAACAATTGCTAATAGCAAGACACAGATCAACCATTTCGAGAACGAATGTGACCAGCACTTACATTAATTTGGGCACAGAAGACTATAATGCCTATTAAAGTTCCCTTCTGCCTTAGCTCACCAGCCGTCCTCTAAACCTGGGTATGGAAGGGCTTCCTACTTGGCTTATTTATAGGGGAGGTGCAGTTTTGCCTGGGTTTACTGGCTGGATGAGATCCTGTTGAAAGACTAGCTAGGCGAGGTGCTTCAAAGGAGTCCCGCCTCTCTCCCCACGCAGGTGAACAAATGGGTCAGGGCAACAACCCAAGGACATTATCCACGCTGTACCCAGCACAGCCCTAAAAACATAAGAGGAAACTATTTAGATCCTTGTCCTCCTTAGTCTGTAGTGGAAGATAGTCATGGAAACACATAAAATCCATAGAGAGAACAAGGTGCTGGAGAAATGGAGAGGTGGGTAAGGTTTGTTGTGCAAACGTAAGGACTTGAGTTCAAAGTCAGGCATAGCACGTAAGTGGGGATGGATTCTGGGGTTCACTGGCCTGCCAGTCTAGCTCAAGCAGGTGAGCTCTAGGTTCAATAAAAGAGTCTGTCTCAAAATGGAAAAAAAAATAAGGTGGAGAACAATAAAGACACCTGATGTCAACCTCTGACCTCTGCGTGTGCATGCACAGGCAACACACATGTACATTTGCATAGGCGTTTAACACACACACACACACACACACACACACACACACACACACACACACACACAAAAAGATTAAATTTTTAAAAAAGGAGGTCCCAAACAAATATCTATAACCCCAGGGCTCTGACCCACTACTTTTCTCTCCTTCCCTTCTACAAGATAAAAAGCAGGCAGCCACGAGCTGCCCTCCCAAGGGCAAGGTCTGCATCTGAAAGCTGGCCCTGTGACCCCTCCTGGGATCCTGGTCTCTTCACAATGGTCTGCGAGTGCTCAGTGCCAATCTTGATGTTCTTTCCCACGTCTGCTGTCCTCGGTGTGTCTCCATGTACATCTAGGAAAGCCTGACTCTCCACATCCATATCCAGCAGGCACAAGCAAGCATCTGGCCTGAGAGTTCTTAGGAATACAAGATGCGCTTACGGAAGTCAGAGGCTCCAGTCTGCTACCACGTATGGTATTTCCACAACAGGGTTTGTCACGGACCTCAGGTTGGTGACACAGGACTAAGGCAGCAAATTAATCCTGCACTTTGTCCCAAGAACTTTTATTGTTTATTCAGAGACCTGGGAATTCATCTTGACTGCCGATTAATTTAACTTGATTAGTCTCTCCTGACAGTTACTCTGTAGCAGTCTAAAATTTTCACCTGCTCAGGCCATGGGACACTAATCAAACTCACTAATGCCACTAGAAATAGGCTGCTAGAATCTAGAGGAAACTGCCTGTTTCCCCGTGGCTGGGTGACTGCAGCCCTGTGACAACCTGGAATTTTAGAGGCCGCCCTTCACAGCAGGATGGCAGTGAAGAGAGAGGCCTCTTGGGAAGCTGTGGGGGCTCCTAGGGGCTATCTTCTGAGTTCCCTGGGGTAGCTCAGTCCAGAGGTCAGAGAGGGGTTGGCAACCTGGCTCAAGACTGACTGCCCCATTTCACACTGGTGACTGACTTTCCCACCACTCAGAGGAAAGTGATGACAGCCTGGCCTGCTGGCCCCATAGGGGATGTCTGCAAGCCTAGTGAGCCAACAGACATGAAAGTGTTCCTGCTCCTGAGGAGGAAGCAGCAGCGCCTGCTAGGGGAACAGCCTGAGGCTGCAGGAGCCAAGGGTCCTGTCGTTTTCTGCAAGCTCCTTTTGACCCTCCAGAAGCTAATTACCTGTACTGTGACTCAACGTTTTCATCTGTCAAATGGGAATAATCCTTGACGTTTAATGTCTAAGTGTGTAAAGATCGGAAGGCAACAGGAGCGTGCTACAAAGGTTAAATGTCTATAAAACTCCATGGAGCCGCTGCTGCACCTTCTTTGGTGACTGCCCTAACCTTGTACATTTCCCAGTTACCAATAAAGAGGAAATCACTTTACTGGCTACAATACCCAGTTTTGACCATCACAAAGGAAACAGAACTAAAGCAATGGTTTGGCTCTGACAGCACATTCTGCTCAACAATGTCTTCAGCAAAGACACTAGAAGTCCAACACCTCCAAACTAAGGTTTTATTACCTAACTATAATTGACTTAAGCATGTCCCTGCTAAGAAGTAAACAGCTCTTTCCAACCACACTTTTATTCACTTGACAAAGAGGAGCTGGGTTTGTTTCCCCTTTCTCCAATAGTCCACCAAGGGTGGAGCCAGGGCCTGCCAGAACCCTGAGTGATAAGTCTTTGCTGTGGACTGTGCAATGTAAGACTGAGGGCTAACAAGGCTGGTGAGATAGTACATCCTCCAAGTCACAATGTCCCTGAGAAAGAGTCTTGCTCTGTATCCAAGATTGGTCTTGAACTTGTGGTCATGCAGCCAGCTCATGATGCCCTTTTCTATTTTGGTTAGCTGCAAACTTCAGATATGTTTGGGACACACTTGTAAATCAACCATTCTAGAGTTTCTGTTTATTTTACATTAAAAACTAAACAACAGATAATAAAAAGCAGGCCAGTGTTTTATTTCATAACTTCGCTGAATATACACAATGCAAAAAAAAATGCCAAACCAAATAAGAGATACCCCATACAGAGCAACCTGGCTCATTTCCATTTTTCCTACAGCAAATATTTATGGCTGGTCACAAGGAATATCAGCCAAAAATGTTGTCAGATAAGATCTTTGCCCTCAGACAAGTCTACTCAAGGATGCAAGCAATAAGCAGACATCCACATTCCATAATTCCATAGGCCCTGAACCTCACTCATCCTTGAGGAGAACAGGGAGCTCTTGCCCTATGGCCCCCACAGCACTTTCCCATGTGAGTGCTTTCAGTCTGCAGAGATCCCACTGCAACCTCCACTCTTCTGTAAAGAGCCCTACTCCACATATGCACTCCCCCTCCCTCCTTCCCTCCCTCCCTCCCTCCCTCCCTCCCTCCCTCCCTCCCTCCCTCCCTCCCTCATCATCATCATCATCCTTCTTCAGTAGCTTCCACAGTATCTGCAACTAACGCAATGGCAAGTGTCTGCATATACTGGGAGAATATGCACCAAAGCCTATAATGCAAGGAAGCACGCTTGCTGCTATAACAGAAGTACAAAGTGCCAGAGGAACCTCTGCTGGGGAAAGAGCACTTTCTGGATGGTATTTGGGCTCAGCCTTATAAATACACAGTCTCTGGCTTGAGGTACAAGAAAAGCATCACAAACACAGGTAAGATGCTGAGAAGAAGAACAGGGAGAACGACATGCAGGGGAGACTGGGACAGCCAGCTTCGTTGTCTAGTCATTACCTGAGTCTCTAGGAGCCTCCTAATGTTTGGCTTACAACCACTTTCCTCATGCTTAATCAAGACATTTCCTTCTTAGAAACGCGCAGGAGGTGAACAGGAAAGGGAAGGACGCGCACGTTTCCCACACGCTGCGAGTGAGGGTGGTGTCCCTCTGCTCTCCTGCGGCCATGTTGGGGTGCCCTTGGCTCCCAATGAGCTAGGCCTGAGCACATTATCATCTGGCTATGAGGCGAGGCAAAGAAAAGGCCCGTCTGTTAGCTTTCTGGAAGTCCCTTTTCCTTCCATGGTCTTTCCTCCCCAAGGCCATAGAGATTACTTTAAGTAATGCCTTGACAGAAGCTTCACTTACTCCAGCCCCTCCGTTCACAAAGATTCTGCTCCAACCTGTTTTTATGTCCACTTGGCTTTTTGTGACTTCTCATATAGCTCACACAAATAACACCATGGTTCATGTGTGATTCCCAAGTCTCTAAGAAGAAAAGTCATTTTCCTTTGCGTCTGGTCTCTGAAAGTCACTCGGCAAGAGAGACGACTTGCTGCAAGGCTCAAGAGGACACTGATGGGGAAACTCCAGTACCAGATTATGCTTGTTTCTGTAGTACAAGGGAAGACTCCAGAAACAGTCACTAGCAAAGTACTAAGAGCTAGAGGGCCCGGGGGAAATCCAGAGTACACCAGCTTCTGTCAGGCCACCTTGGGGGAGTTACTTCTAGGTCCCTATTTCTTCATCTGTAAAGTAGTGGGGGGCAACACCTCCCTACCCGCAGGTGTCATCAATGATAAGTGATGAAGACAAACACAGACTAGTGTCAATGAGTAAGATTTTTTTTTTACTTTCCTCCAAGAAGCAAACTACAGAACAGGCCAACAGAACTAAGTATAGACTTCTCAAAATGACACATTGCCCCCAGTGTTCCCCACCTGGCCTTTTAACTCAATTGCTAAGCATCTGAAAGTCATATGCTTACAGAACTCAGGGACAAGATGTTTCAAAGTCTATGGGAGAGATCGAGGGGAGGAAAGAAAGAAGGGAAGAGAGTTACTGCGAAAAAACAAATCAACATTCTGCTGTTAACTGACAGTAGGTAATACAATGTTTTCTAGTTTTAGGCATTCTGAGCTGAAGTTAAATATTATTTTCTTAGATTATTTCTAATTTTGTGTGTATGTGTATGCATGCACATGAGTGCAGGAGTCCACAGAGGCCACAAGAGGGTGTCAGATCCCCTGATGTTCAAATTATAGATGATTGTGAGGTACCATGTACATGTTGGGAACTGAACTCAAGTCCTCTCAAAAGCAGTAAGGGCTCTTAACTGCCAAGTCGCCTCTCCAAGCCCTTAAACATTACTTTTTTAAAATGACATCCTAGCTGCCTGGAAATGCTAAAGTAGTCAAGCACCACAGAGGTTACAATTCAGCTCCTAGGATGAAGGCACCAGAAGAGGGGTTTGAAGACCATAGCCAGGTTACACACTGTGACTCTAACTACGATACTGACCAAAATGGCACTTCTTATAATAGGTGGAAACCTTAGCCATGACAATCATAAAGGAGAAAGAACTTAAGGAAAATGAAATCTTCCAGACACAGTGATCCTTATCTTCCACTGTCAAAAATCGGTTGATTTGTCCTTCAGAAATTCATAAAAATTAGCTGGGCATGGTGGCCACACCTGTAATCCCAGCACTCAGGAGGCAGAGGCAAGCAGATCTCTGTGAGTCTGAGGTCAGCCTGATCTACAAAGCAAGTTCCAGGACAGCTAGGGCTGCTATACAGAGAAACTTTGTCTTAAAAAACCAAAATAAATAAAGAAATTAATAATAATAATAATAAAAAAATTTGTAAAACTTGGGTGTAGTTCATTTCAACTTATTTGGCACAATACTTGGGGCACATCAGACACTGGTGTGAAGGACAGGAAGGGCTGTACTAAGCCTGATTAAGCTACATTTCTTTTTTTTTAAATATTTATTTATTTATTTATTTATTTATTTATTTATTTATTTATTTATTTATTATGAATACAATATTCTGTGTCAGTGTGTATGCCTGCAGGCCAGAAGAGGGCACCAGATCTCATTACAGATGGTTGTGAGCCACCATGTGGTTGCTGGGAATTGAACTCAGGACCTTTGGAAGAGCAGGCAGTGCTCTTAACCTCTGAGCCATCTCTCCAGCCCCCTAAGCTACATTTCTTGCATTAACCATCTTTTGCACTTAGAAAAACTGCTTCTTAGGCTGGGTGGTGGTGGTGCACACCTTTAATCCCAGCAGCAGCAAATCTCTGTGAGTTCAAGGCCAGCTTGGTCTACAAGAGTCAGTCCCAAGAGAAACCCTGTGGGGGGGGAGGGAGAGGGGAGGAAGAAACAAACAAAAACCAAAAAAAGAAAACCTGCTTCTTTGGAGTAGACAGGCTTTTTTATTTTTGATCTTTTCAGCTTTACTCCCTTCCACCACACAGCTGTACCCCTAGGAAACGAGGTGAAGTCCTCTGAAATGTGTGCTGCTCACTGCTAAGGCAACTTCAGGAGCCCACTCTTGACGGGATGACACTAGGAAGTGTAGGGGTTGTCATTTGCTTTCTGCTGGCTGGGGAGCTGCCTCCTTGGCTGAAGGAGAGGAACGCCAAAGCTGTGCTTGGGAACCTCGGTCATTTGGGATTCTCATGCCACCAATCCACTGCCCGGTGCCAAACAGGCTGCTGACCACCCTGATGTTTAAGATTTGCCTGAGCTAGGAAGGGTCAGTCAGCATCACAAAGCTGCCTCTGACTACACAGAATTTAAACTTTTAGCCTTCAAGGTTATTAGGGGAAAATTAAACAAAACCTCTGATGCCAGTAAACATGTAAGTAATTCCTCCGCATGTGACAGCCCGAATACACCCCATCTGAGGCAGAAAAGGAATCCTTCAGGTGACTTGGGATCAAAGGGTTTCTGAAAACAGAAAATCCTACATTCTCTAAGGGGTAGATCACTGTCTGAAGCAAATTTCACTCAACTTAAAACTATGCCAACTTAAACACAGTAAAACCCAATGCTTACGAGAAGCCATCCACCTACTTCTCGCTTATAGGTACATGGAAAAGCTATTATGGGGATAATCAACTCGACAATAAAATGGAACAATCACATAATGACAAAAACAGACATAGTCATAAATTGTTGTTCCCCTTCAGAATCCACACAGAACATTCTTTTGTGCAAAGATCTAACTTTCTCCTTGAATAAATAGTGAGTTAGTCTCGTCTGAGCCCTATAAATATACTGCCTGCAAAACAAACACAAACAAATGCTAGTTCCTAAACAAAAGGCAGCTGGGCTGCCCTGCTTGCTACAAGGCCACAGCAGAAGACGTGGGCGATGAGGCGGGCAATGAGGAAGGCACTGGGGCACGGCCTGTCAGAGAAGAAGCTCTGGAGTAGCAAAGTCCACTGAGCACTGAGCTGTCCCAAATCTGGTTTCCTGGGACAAAGGGTCAGCGGAAGGGAAATGGCTCAACTGCACACTGCCGCCCCAAACAGAAGTGGGAGAAAACCTCATCTGAGGTCCTAGCTGGCTTCTGCAGAAGTCACTCAAGGTCAGCCTCGATCTCTACCTGCCCACATTGATCTCCAAGTGTTGAAAAAACCCCTGACAATTTCATGCTTGCAAACAGGACCTTGGTATGGTTTGGTTTCTGAGACAGCATCTCACTCAGCAGCCTCTGCTGGCCTCAAACTCAAGATCCTCCTGCCTCAGTCTCCTGAGTGCTAGACTTTAATTGAACTCAGGGGGTTATTAATAACAACAACAATGGTGGTGACAGAGCTGGGAGGGAGACAAAGCGAGGCCACTAGGCGGAGTGGAAAGAGGAAGAGGTGGATGGATACACCATGGTCAAAATACATTGTAGGAACACAATGAGTTTCCACAAGGAAGTAAAAAAGAGCAAAAAAGAGTGATCCAGGAAAGGAAAGCTTCTGCAGCTGTCTGCTAACTGCGGTCAGCCCTTATCTGAGCTTCAGTCCCTTCTCGGAAACACTAGCAATGCTTAACCTGACTGGGTTACCTAGGCAGCCAATGTCACCAGACCAAAGGCACATTTGCAAGCACCTAACTCTGACTGCATGTAGAGAGGGTGACCACAGGCCACCATTCCCCAGGCCTGCTGGTGAGAGGACAAAAGGAGATAGGACAGCAGCAGACTTACCAGCTAACAAAGCAATGTCTGCGTCCAGGACAAGCTTCCAGTAGGAAGCTAGCAATTGTGAATAGTTTGCATTCTCTAAAGTGCCTGAGAAAGGACCTTAGTTAGACACACAAGGGAAGATAGCTATTGCTGGTGGGGGAGTGTTAGAATGAGCTGGACAACCCTGTTAGATCTAGTACAACCCTGTCATTTTTAGTCACTTGACCTTGAAAATGTGTCCAAGTCCTTTAAGCCTGGCTTCCTGATTTGCAGGGTAGAGATTAACGCCAGCAGGGCAGTGTGTGACAAGGGCCTTCTGTCACAGGCCTGACAGACAAAAGGCATTCAGTGTTTGCAAAGAAAAGTATGTGCCACATGGCGCTGCTGTGCTCTGTCCCTGTACCAGCACCTTTCCCTTACTGTTGCTGGCATCAAGAAAGCCACAGAACTACCAGCACTTGGTCCAAATCACAACAAACAAACTGATTTCAACACCAGAGCAAAGCCAGGTGGCTGGCAGTAGCTCAGTGAGGGGCGGGGTCACCTTCTGCCCTCCTCCTCACTGGAACTCAGCACTCTAAATACTACCCCATGGCCCAAGCTTGATTCTTGTGTCCTCTGCATTTCCTTAAACCCCCTCATGAATGCAGAGAAGCAGACAAAACAGCTCAACAAGGCAACCCTGAAGGTCTGCTTTCAACTCCCCAGAACCACTGGAGGATGGAAAGCTTTGGCCCAGCCACACACACAGCCGCACCAAAGATGGTCTGGCCTGGTGTCAGCAGACAGACCAGCCCATGTGAAGAGGGAGCTTTCCTGTCTTGCAGCAAGATGGACTCAAGTGTTTAGTAACAAATTCAGGGTTTATTAAAATAAATTAGAGAACAATTTCCCTCAATAACCTGTGACTTCAATACTGTTCAGCTTACTGGAGACAAGATGAACTCATGAAATATGCTGACACAGTTAACAAGGTTTGTAGTCAAGCGACTCTGGCCCTGGAAAGCCCCTTACGTAAAAGTGGTGACACTATAAAGTACGATAATCAATCAAGTTGAATCAAAAGATTTAAGGAGAGTGTTTACAACAGAATATTGCAGGGTATCTGCTGACATGGAGTCCAGGCGCTAAATGAAGAACTTGGAAGTCAAGCAGCAATGTACTGTAACATACATGGGGCTGGGGGCAGCGTAAGGAAGACTTCCGAAGAGATGGGGGCCACCTTTAAGACCCTGCCCTGACTTTACCTACTTCCCAGTTGTATTCTAAGAAATTCTCTTTCTTCTTCTGAAAGCAAGATTTCTCTGTGTTGAATCACAAGGCATACCCTTCTGCTATGACCCAGGACCATCACAGCCTCAGAAACACTGATCCAAGGAAGACTGTCCTCCCTGGTGACACGCTTGAAAAAGACACCCATTCCAGCACAGAAAAGCTAGTCAGCTGCACCTCTCTGCTCGACAGCATGGGGTGAGGTAGAGGGGAGGGGTGGGGTGCCCTGCCAGAGCCATTTTTCTTCCCAGCAGCCCTGGGCCTCACAGGAGTCAGGCCCATAGGAAGAAGCAGCAAACACCCATAAGTGTTTCCGTGGGTTTCTTTCATGAATGACAAGACAGTGTCCACATGGGTAACATTTCTTAGGAGGCCCCCAACATTTCCACAGAGAGGAACAGGAAGGAGGCAAGCTCTCTGGGAACAAGATGGGCTCTCAGACAACTTGCATACACCATGGAACAGCTACTGCACTCAGCCACCTCCACACATAGAGCCACTGCCGGGTACCAATAGTGGACCATCATAATGCCCACCAAGCAAGATGCCAGGGAACCACGAGGTCACAAAACAGCCCCATTGTCCTCCCACAGCTAGGTTCACATGGCTTGCAGGGCCACTGTATTATTGGACCCCATGGAATTGTGGGGATTTATTTGTTGGCAAATCTCAGGCAGAAGGCATAGTTCAGTTCATACTGTTTGGTTTGGGGGGGGGGGGGTTCTTTTGTACTAAGGATGATACCTGAGACCTTGGGCATGCTAAGTTAAGTGTCCTACCACTGAGCCACATCCTCAACCCCTCAAATTCATGTTTACAAAAAGCTAGTTCATTCTGTAGGTGTGGGGAAGGATACACAAAGCCCAGGGGTCATGTGACTACTGTTCTGACCAGGCAAGCTGCAGAGCCAGGGTAGGGGAAAGATACATGCTTTGGAGCATGCTCCCTGGCCCTGCTGGCCGACCTCTGCAGCAAAGGCAAACCACTGCAGCAAGGAGAGGGGGTGAGCGCTGCTTCTCTGGGCCAGCTAACCACCAATGAAACTCAGTGACAGAGAGGCCTCTTGAGGCTAATCCCATGAGCTCATCAGCATTCCCTTACCTTGGCAGCAGAATTCGACACTCCATGGGTAACATTTCTTATGAGGCCCCCGACATTTCCATACTTTATCAGTCCAGTGACCCCTTCAGAAACATCATTCAAAAGGCCCATGGGATTGCCGAGGAAGTCTACTGATCCTAGAATCCGCGCTGCCTGACTGAGGAGTTCCTGTGGGATGGAACAGGGGAGGAAAGGTACATTAGCACCAGTGTCCCCAAGAAGAGGTCAGGGATCTATCTCATCCCCCAGTCCTGTCAATGATGACTTTCTCAATCTTCGTCACCCCCCAATGACCTCCTTTCCTCTCATGAATGACCCTAAGCCTCACCCAACATACACACTGGGGGACTGTTTTCAATACAGTTACAAATATGCTCCCAGGCCACTTAGGAGAATGGAAGCAGCTGTGAGACTGGAAAGAGTCTTTGGGGATTTTTATGAACAAGCATCAGACTTTCCCGCCAGGCCCACTAGGAGAATCAGGCAGGAGCAAGGAGGGGTGATTCTGGAGTATGCGCTCAGCAGGAGCAGGCGAGGAGAGAAGGTCCCCGACTTGGCAAGCAAACCCCCACCAGGCCCTTTGCGTGTCTGATGCCTGATTCCAGGAGTACCTGCTTGTGCACGTCCCTGCAGGGGGTGGTGGTGGTGTGTGTATCTCCAGTTAGGGAAGGAAATGAGTAAGCTCTGACTGTGGAAACTAACAGATTCTACATGATATGATGATCCACTCAAGGCTCTATATTTGGAATTGTGCAGTCTAGATTAAAAAATACAAAATGGAAACTGTCCCGCTTGATTTAAAAAAAAAAAAAACCAACAAGTCAAGTTCAACTCAAGGTCAAGATCTCAGAGGCGCTAAGAACAGTGGTGTGGTTGTTGAAAGCAGCCATGCCTGGTGCATAAAGAGTTCACAGTACCCTGCGCTGTTCCTGAAGCACCAGCTAAACAGCTAGGAGCTGTGACTAACCCAGGGAAGGAAGCCCGGGGACCGACCCTGAGGAACAAGACAAACAGTGCATAAGCTAGTCTTGGGATTCTCAGAATATCTATGGGGGTGGGGTGGGGAGGGAGGCAAGACCTGACTCACACAGCACAGCAGAGCTGTGACATCTTAGATTCCCAACACCCAGAACCAAGGTGCTGCCTGGTCCTGGCTGCCCCTGCCTCACTCCACCCTTCCCTGTCTGCATGCACACACACCTCTTGGAAGTGCTTAAGGATGTCATTGATGATGAACTCCTTGGTCTCATAGGGGTGCACCCGAGTGAATGGGTCCAGATTGATCACAGCATCTTCAAAGCGAATAAGTGGGAATCCCAGGGTGCTTTTCAGGGCCTAGTTAGGGAAGAAAAAAGGTACAGACTTCAGACACAAGGTGATTTTCTGGGGTGCTATAATTCTAGAACCCACGATAAATGAAGAGTCATGGATTAATGTTTAAACATAAGGATTTCCCCTATTACAAAGGTAAAATGTCACAGAAAAAAGATGTACAAATCTATTACCCAAAGTCACACACATCTCAGCATTCCAGCAGCAAACATATCAGCCTCACGGCAGAAGCCCTTCTGGTCTGCTGGACGCTTGTCTGCCAAGATCTCCTTTTTGTCTAATGCACACTGCACAGGGACAGAGCAGCTGCACACACATTTACTTTGTTTTCTTTTTTTAAAAAATATTTATTTATTTATTATGTATACAATATTCTGTCTGTGTGTATGTCTGCAGGCCAGAAGAGGGCACCAGACCCCATTACAGATGGTTGTGAGCCACCATGTGGTTGCTGGGAATTGAACTTAGGACCTTTGGAAGAGCAGGCAATGCTCTTAACCTCTGAGCCATCTCTCTAGCCCATTATTGTTTCTGCCTCTTATCTTCACTTGCATGTTCCTGTGTGGTGTGCATGCATGTGAGTGTGTGCATGGTTACTGCACAAGGGTATACACGTGTGAGCATGTATGAGCTGATATCTGAATCTTTCTCTGATGGAGGTGGGTCATTTGTCTATCTGTTGCTTTCATTGGTTAATTAATAAAGAAACTGCTTGGCCTTTGATAGGACAGAAAATAAGGTAGGCAGAGTAGACAGAACAGAATGCTGGGAGAAAGAAGCAGAGTAAAGCAGTCGCCATGATTCTTCCACCCGACACAGGCGCAGGTTAAGATCTTCCCTGGTAATCCACCTCGTGGTGCTATACACATTATTAAAAATGGATTAAAGCAAGATGTGAGAGTTGGCCAGTGAGAGGCGGCTAGAGCTAATGGGCCAAGCAGTGTTTAAAAGAATACAGTTTCCATGTAATTATTTTGGGTAAAGCTAGCCGGGCGGCGGGACACAGCCCCGCCGCTCCATACTACAGAGTGGCACCCAACGTGGTAACTAAATCCACTTTAAAACCTGTAACTTTTATGTAGACCAAGCTGGTCTCAGACTCACAGAGAACCTCTTGTCTTTGGCTACAGAGTGCTAGGAACAAGGTGTGCATCGCCACACCCAGCCATTGAAAATCTTTAACGGTTAGCAGTGAAGAAGTTATGGCATTCACAGACATGCATTTTGGGTGAATCTGTAGGCATCCTATTTATTTATTTATTTTAGGTGCATGTCTAGCTGCTGGCCCATAAAAGGTGAGCACATTGACCCTCAGTATACATGCCCGCTTCATTTGTCACACTCACATGGCGACACCGAAAGCTTGGTTCTTATGTGACCTGAGATCCACGCACACCTTTCCAGACAGTATCTTCCCAAGCAGTACTGAGCACACAATGACAGTCACATGACTGCTCCTGCTCCCTTTTGTTCTGTCCCCCACAATGCTGCCATTTTTAACTGCTGTGACCCTGTAACGAACTGTGAGTGCTTTGGATTCCCTTTTTCCTTGAGGACTATCTTGGGTACTGGCCACAATAAATTTTTGAGGGAAAAAAGCTCACTCAGAAAATTTTAGAATTGTCCTCAGGATTATGTCCCATAAGTCAACTGAGGAAAGGGAAGCTTCACATCATCACCCAGTGTGTTCCGCTGTAGTAACAAGGCTTACCCTAATGTAGAGGGGCTTTTAACATCACTAACAACGTCTCCATTTTTTTATGTGAACATCGTGTATGCCTTCTGTTCAGTGTGTCCCTTCATAGATTGAAATGGTCACAGTTCTTTGTATCTTCAATGGATCTATTTTGGTGTATTTACCATAAGTCTTCCTTTCACCAGAATCTTTAATAACTGCTGTCATTTGCTTCAGAAGTAAGACCATGTGATCAGTGAGCCCCAGCCTCGGGAGACCTGCAGGCCCCTACACTGTTGTTTCTGATGATGCCACAGTGTGGGGAAGCTAAGATTGCCATCCTTAAAGATATGGGTTCGTGCTGGATGGTGGTGGTGCACGCCTTTAATCTTAGGACTCCGAAGGCAGAGGCAGGTGGCTCTGTGAATTCAAGGCCAGCATGGCCTACAAAGCAAGTTCTAGGACAGCCAGTGCTGTTACACAGAGAAACCCTGTCTCAAAAAATAAACAAAAAAGAAGATATGGGCTCCCTAGAAAGTTTCTGCTGACAGTTAGCCCCACCCATGTGAGAGAGAACAGGAAGCTCGTTGTGAAATTTCATCTAGAATATCAGAGAAGCTACATTCCATGATGTTTTATCCACATCTAAACAAGATCTAAACAATAATACTAACAATAGGCATGCTACCACGGAAGGGGGAATCCTATGGAGCTGCAGTCTAGGAAAGAACTATAGGCAACTAAGGATGCGGAGAGCAGGAGAAATGGTCCTCCACAGGGAAGACACCCCACACACACCCGCAGCCTCCAATCGGTAATCCAATACCAATGGTCAGCCCTGAAATCAAGTACATACAAGTAACTTTATATGGACTGAGCAGATTATATTTATGTATTTAGGAACATGCACACAACAACAAAGAAGTAGCGGGCATGAATTTGAGAGATGGTAGGTGGGGTGCACAGGAAGAGTCAGAGAGAGGCAAGGGGGACATGATGTAAGTATACTTTGATTTCAAAAGCCTTTCCATCCCATTAAGGCTCCCATCATGTTTGACACACTCTCTCTCTCTCTCTCTCTCTCTCTCTCTCTCTCTCTCTCACACACACACACACACACACACACACACACACACACACACACACACACACGGCATGGTGGTTAATACTTGTAATTCCAGCACTAGGGTGCTGGGAAGGCAGAAAAGGCAGACCCTTGGGACATGCTGGCCATCCAGTTTACCCTAGTCAGCAAGGCCGGGTCAGGGAGACCTTATCTCAAAACACAGGTACAGCTCTTAAGGAATGACAATTAAGGTTGTCTTCTGGCCTCTACACACACGTACAAGAACACACAAGCCAAATAAAAATTAATCCCTTGAAAACACCTGTTACTTCGATCAAGATAGGACTTTCATGAAGAGTTTGTAAAATGAGAAGAGATAAAAGACCAATAACCTGACAGACACCTGGCCGGCAGCTAGGATCAGACAATTCCAGCAGAACAAAAACAAAAACAGCTACAAAAAGAGCCCAAGAGGCAAGAGTAGAGGCAGGAGGGCTAGAAGAGACATGGCACAAACACAGAGGACGAGACAGAGACAGAAACAGGGAAAGAACACTGGTCTGGGACCACGGGATGGCACTGGTAATATCAAAAGGAAAACTTTTAGGAACTAAGAACATCCTTAAGATGCCAGTGTGGGGCTACACCTCCACTTCTAGCATGTGGGAGGCTGAAGCAGGAAGTTCGCCAAGTTCAAAACTAGTCTGGGATTCAGACCTAATTCAAGGTCAGCCTAACCCCCTCCCTCCCACCCAAACTGAAGATGTGCGAAGTGTGCAACCTAAAGTCACAAGACTGGCCATGAGCAGATCCCAAACTAGAATGTGCTGTTTTTAACAACAGCTACTTATTTGGTAGAAAGCACAGAGGCCAGAGAGGGCCACTATTTCTTCTCAAAACTCATTTGGCCATGCCTCCCACCAAAGAGTAAGTAGGCACAAAGGAACTGTATTGAAGTTTCCCCCATTTCACTGACAAAGAAAACGGACAGTTAGCTTAACTCCTTCATTACCATCACCCATGCTCTGAGTGTGATGGGGACTGACGCTGGGCACACGGTCTCGATGCTGTGAGTTTTACTTTCTTCTTAGAGATGGGGAAGCCTTAAACAAAAGCTTAAGGTAGAAAGCTTAGAAACAAAGCAAGAAGTGAAACTTCCTCATTGAGACCTAACATTAAAAAAGACTGGTACTCTGCTACAGGTCCCTTTGACCTCTACCAAGCTGCCAAGGCCTCACAACAGGTACCATCCATCCTGGAATCAGGGAAGTGGAATGAAACTGTCTTCACTTAGTCATTTACTGCCCCGGGTCCCTTGTTTGCAAAAGCACAGGGCCAGCCTGTTGGTACAATTGCTCCCTCCGGAGGGACCCAGTGACTGGTCACATACAGTAGGACGCGGCACTGACACTTAGTTACTCAAGTAGCAGTTTCCTGTTGTAAAATGGATTCTGGAGAAAGCAACCCTGTGCTCATAAGATCTTAATAAAATAGAAAACTGCCCACTCCCACCTCCCAGACAAAACGGCTGAAGCCTTCCAGAGACTGGGCGCCAAGTTGAAAGAAGAAATACCTGTCCACTAGGCCTCAGATCACAGCTAGGCCCTGGGCCTTGTCCTTTCCTTTCTTAGTTTATCCCACACTAAACAAAACTGTCTGGAATTCATTCTCTAAAGGTTTATTTATGGCACATTGAGACTGTTTATGTGAAGCAGGGTATTTGCCGATTTCCCTTTGGGGACAGTGTTTAAAGCTACGGGGCTACTTCCCTCTCTGGCACTTTCTGAAACACAATTAACAATACTGGATCTTTTTCCTTTTAACAAATCTGGTTTTTATTTAGGGAGGGGAGGGAAAAAGTAAAGGGTCTGAAGTTTCCCAACAAATTATTTCAAGCCTTTCAGAAGACAGTTTTAGGCTTTTTAAATAGTGTCTTTGTTTGAAATCCCCCCTTACCCCCACCCGCTCGCTCTCTGACCATTAAAGTGTGGGTTTTCTTCCAAACTAGATTGCTCAATTAAGGTCCTTCTTTTGTTATACCCCAATGCTCTAAATGGGAAAAGCCTGCTGTAGGCACCGTCTGAAAACTTTTAAAGACCCCCCTGGTATCTTTTGATCTTTAACGGAGTTGGGGGAAACCCCCATATAAAAGCTACCTGATTTTTCAAATGACCACGGTATCACTAACATACAAACTCCATACAAAGCATGAAGAGAAAGGAGGAGAAGCCGTGTTCTTGACTCCATGAAATGGAATATTAGCTTCTCTTCTTGTCAGTCATGAATCCAAGGAAGATAGCAGATGTAGACAGGTCTGAGTCACCAGACAGACACTGTATCTAGCAACAATGTCCCTCAGTGTAAACCTGGAAAGGCCCCCCTCTGAGATTTCTGACAGCTTCACTCCTGCCTGGGAATCCAGAGAATGGAGGCAATTGTTCCTTCAGTTCTAAGACAGGCTTACCTTTGAGTCAGACCCCTGTGGCTGCTCTTCATAGAGAAGGGCTTCATTTCCTAAGCACATGTGTTTAGTGATTCCATATTCATCAGAAAGAGCATACTGCCCTTCCTAAGAGCTCCTAATAAAGGGCTGTTACTCTGTTAGAAAACTCTGAATAAATGGTATTATCTTAGGAGTCCCAAACTCCAGGAAGAACACTCAAGGTATGGTAACAACGGTGACTTCTACAAGTCCAGAGCTCAACTCCCAATCCCAACACCCTGCCTGAAACACAGGTATGCCAAGGTGTCTGCATAACAGTACTGTGAAAACAGTCCTCTAGGAGAATGCCAACAAGACAGTCAACGTGAAGGGCTGGGCTCACCTCAGCAGAGCACACACGGCATCGGGACCACAGGTCTGGGGACCAGGCACTTCTGCTGGGAGCACTCTGAAAGGAATGCTGGGGGTCTGTGCTCTTTAACGAGATGATTTTAAATCAGAAAGTCTTCCACTTGCAGGAAATGCTTAGCATTGGTTTGCTGGGTGAGAGCCAAGTGTTCTGGGGGAACAGACTTTATCAAACAAACCCATTCCAAGGGTCACAAAAGTCAAGTGGATACTTGTGGATATTAGCAAGACAGTAGTTTTCCCATGGTTTTCCCCTCGCTCCCTGGCTAATTATAAGCATCTCCAGCCTCCTGGGAAACACTTTGGGGCAGATTAAGCAGCAGGGCAGTGAGAGGAGAAGGGTACTGTGCCACTATTCCCAGGACGCTGCCCCTGAACCGGGCTGGCCCTCCCCTGCCTGAATTTACTGAAGGCATCACCCCATCCCAGCCTCTTCTAGAATCTGAGGCTGAGCAGACAGCTGCCTCATCACCTGCAGGTCTGTCTATTTTAGAAGCTGGGAGTTGGCAGGCTGTGGCACATGAGGCCCACACATGTGTTCTGTCAGGCCCACAAGGCTTTTTGTTGTTATTTTTTTTAAATGTGAACTGACTGCCAACATTTAAAAACCAGGAGATTCCACACAAAAATGCAGATTTCAAGCTTCTCCTTAAAAACCTGAGCATTGGGCAGTGCTGGGCTCACAATCCCCAGCCACAGGAGTGACGGCTGCAGTGGGCCGTGCTGCCCCTCCTCATGGAACTGTGCTCTGGGTTGAAGGCCCCTTGCACTACCAGGCAGAGCCTGCGGCCTAACCTGCATGGGCATCTGAACCCACCACTGCAGGCTCACAACTTTTTCAGCTATCTAGATGTTCCTCTGTGGAGACACTGCAGCCGTTATGCATCTCCTGAGAGAAGCAGCACAGACCAATGTGGCCATTGATGCACAGTGGAGGGAAGGAGGCTTGGACAACCATCTTCAAGGGCATCACAAGGAAGAACCAGAAGCAATGGCTGCCAACCTGAGCAGGCAGATTCAGCATCAAAAAAAGGAAAGGCATTTTAACAGTACCTGCCCCATTCCTGTATAGTAGTAAGCATCACTTTACTACTGTACAGGATGAAGAAACAAAACAGAGAACTTCAGCTTCCCGACCTACTAAGCAAAGGTACCACTGAGGAGACACAGTCTAACATCCTCGTCTAGGTCCCAGGGGGCCAGTACAGTACAGTGGGGAACTCAGATGATGTAGACTTGGATTTGAATGTCAGCCCACTACCTTCCTTCAAATATGCTTTGCCACTAAAAATGAAGGTGATGTTGAGGCTGTAACTATCAGCTATGGATCAAGACGGTTGGTAGGAGGATTATGTCCTGAAGCTGTACAAGGCCACGGCCCAGCAGGCTGATAGCTAAGTCTCCCTTGAAGATGGCTGACCTTCCATCTGACGGCCATCACAGTAGAAATAGATGCTTAGAAAAAAGCAAGAGAGACCTGGGCGGTGGGTCAAGAGAAAGACGATCTTGGTCGCAGTTACAACTTGGACCAAGCCCAAGGACGAAGTTTCTACTGCTCTGAGGTAAGCTTAGAGCTTTACAAAGGGCAGATGAGTGTTAGATCATCCTGCTTCATCCTTTCAGTAATGCCTTCATTTTCAGCAACATTATATGCAAACATCAGGTAAAATGATTCTTACCCCAGTTAATGAACACCTGTAAAGGAAAGGTACAAACGAGTGCCAGGGATGCTAATTCCAGACAAAGAAAGTGACCAGTCAACACGCGCGCACTCCTCCGAGAGTGCACCAGCATTGGCTCACCTTAAGGTCCAGCGGCAGCTTGTTGGAAGTGAACACACTCAGCTTGATCTGGGGGATGCTGATCTTAAGATTCTCGAAGTAGTATCGAGTTGGGGTTCCCCCCTGCTCCACTGTCTTTTCATGGAGGTTTTCATCATATTTTTCAACCTCTGGTCCAAAGGCAAAAGGAAAAAACAAAACCAAAAGCTGTTGGCATCATGACTCAAACCTGTGTGACCTCACATAAAAGCCCACACAAACAGCCACCATCTCACTTTCCTAGTTTTTTTGGGCTCTGCATCTCAAACAGTATCCAGTTGCATTTCTATATATAAAAGCAGGTTGTATATGGGTTATCGAATGTAAATTTGATTAGGTTAGCTTCATCTGTTAACCTATGACTCTGTGCCACCCAGCACACAGGATCTTGAAAAGTCAAAGGTCACAGGTTCATTTGCTGGCCAAGGACTTTCCAGAATTATTGTCATTACTAGTACTTATGATCCAAGCCATATAAATCTAGAGTGCAGAACAGCTGAACCAAAGAGGACACTCTCAACAGAAGCAATGCTATGAAGAACACATTCCTGACAAGATGCTGGGACAGCTACCTCCACAGTAGCATCCTCCCCAGCAGTGCAAGTCTCGGAAGCAGGATAGTCAAGGCAGAATTTTATTGGTCAGCCCCTGAGGGAGGGACATGGGCTGGAACCGCAAGGCACTCTTTGCATGGGAGGATGCAGAGCATCCACTCAGGCAGCAGGGTTCCCTTGGCTTCCTATGTCTCCAGAGGCAAACCAGAGAAAATGCTCACAGCTACTCAGCACATTTCCAGTCAAAGCTGCCATCACTCTACTCAAAGCCGAAGGATGTTCCAAAGGATACCTGCCTTCCACACTCAGGAAACAGAACTGGCTACTGAAAATGGAGGACAAGTAATGGAAGGCTGACAAGGTCTTTCCAAAAGCCTGAGTCCTCTGTGCAATGCTGTAGGAGAGTTCCAAGAAGAACTTACAAGAACACAAGAAAAGTGTGACTCATGAAACCTGAAGTGAATTTTCCTGGGAAGGAACCAGATAGAATGCTGCCTGCTTGCCTGGCTGCTGGGCACATAGGGGGATACGGGACTCCTAACAAACGGGGTTCAGACCAAAGCTGAAAGCACAGCACTAGACAGACGGGGCCTTGTTCTTCCTCTGAAATGCTTGTCTCTGTCTTTACTTTATTTCTTTTTGAGGCCCAAGGACTCAGCACAGTACCTCATACAAGCTACCTACATGTTGTTCCGCTGAGTAAAATCCCTAGACCAATTAAATATTCTTAAAGCTTCATTCTATTTATTTGTGGTGCTGAAGATTTAAAGCTGATCTCTAAATCTAGAATAAAAATAGAAAAATATTGTTGTCACATTGTGGGTCTGTATGTACATGTTCCCTCTAGCCAACATGGAAGACAAAGACAAAGACAAGAACAAAAGCCTCTTTACCATCATTTCTTCAGTTTAAGTTTTAAAAGGTGAGGGCATGGGAGATTGTGAGCTTGAGCATGAACTACAGAGACAGACTATCTCAAAACAAAACAGAATAAAAGCTGGACAAATGGCTGGAAAGATGATTTAGCAGTTGAGAGCGCTTGCTGCTTTTCTAGAAGACCTGAGTTCACTTCCCAGCAGCCATATTGGCCAGCTCACAAGGACCTATGACTCTAGTTTCAGGGGATCTGAGCCCCTCTTCTGGCCTCCACAGGCATCTGCACACACAGGGTAGACAAACATGTGTGCGTGGGTACACACGCATGCACATGCGCGCGCACACACACAAACACACACACACACACTAAGTCTTTTGAAAAGTATGCACCATTGGCTCCTTTCTCAGCTGTAGTCCTAAGGAAAGGCAGGAGAAAGAGCTGTGTTGAAGAGGCTAAGGCGACAAGCACTGAACTTCCCCAGCTCTGCAGGAAATGTCCTCTTTCTGATAGTGATCTGACCCCTTTCCAAAGACCAGAGGACAGCAACAAGAAACCTTTGTAATAGCATTAAGGCACAGGGGTGCAGATGTCAAAAGCCAACAAGTGAGGTTAGCCAGTTTTTGTTTTTCAAACTAAACCAAAGCCACCGCCAAAAAGTCATTTCTGAACCTTGGCCCTGAGCTGGTTTCATAAACCAAGTGGCCCGCTAAATGACTGTCATCATTCTGTTATGAGAGAGCAGAGGAACAGAACCTGCTTCCTAGCCAGCTGCTAGACACTCCAGGAAACCCTGACCCCCTCAGGGATCCTATGACTCCCTCGGGGCTGCCTAGTTTGTGGACCTAACTCAGACACAAGCAGTTTTGGAAGGGAGCTGCAGAACTGCAAATCTGAGCCTGCTAGCTCAGGCTAGGAGGCACAGCCAGTGTGGTTGGCGGAGACTAACACAACATTGTGGACCAATCTCAGGCAAAAGTGTAGAGTGTACAGCTTTACCTGATTCTGCCTGGTCGTAGCCAAAGAAACTCAGTAGCTTGAGCAGCAGTTTCTCCTCGATTTGTACTGTGAACCTCTGGGCTGTGACCATGAGATGCTAAAGAGGAAGAAAGTCTGGTTTTAGGCAAGAGCTAAAGCAGCTTTTCTTTGAGTCAGTAAACAGATCCAGTGTGGCAGGCACAGTGACAACACAGTGCCAGCTACTAAGGCAGGCTGAGGCAAGAGGTTTGCTTGAGCTCAGGAGCTGCAGATCAGCTTGGACAGCAAATCAAGATCCTGGCTCATGGCTTCTTTACCTGTGTGAGTTAATTACAAACCACATGTGGCTCACCTCTCTTTGCCTTGTTACAGTGAACAGAAGTCTGGTGTTCAGTGGATACTTTGCCACCTTTATGCTTGGTCCCATCAGCACTGGTGACAAAGGACCAGAAAGAGGGCTCCCACTTTTGCAGCTTTCTGCTATCACAGCTGGCCTCTGCCTAGCTCAGAGAGAGCTTTTCTTTTTACCTCTCTGCTGAAAGTCCAAGCATAGCAGTTTACATAGCATGCTGTCTGTTCCAAGGTCAGACCTCTCACACTGCTTTGGAAGTACCTCCAGACTACTTGGTCCCTAATCGCAGTGGCCTACAAGGCACTGCTTCCCTCAGGAATGGAGACCCTGGCCTCAGCGGGTTCAGTATGACCCAAGGTTCAGCTCCAAGGGCACTGAAACCACGACTAAGGATAAAGAGTGCCATGAAAAGGTGCTCCTAACATTTCCCTCGTGGCTCGGCCCTGAGAGCCACCTTTGTGCACACACTGTGCTGTGGCTTGCCCTGTAACCTCGCTGTGAGACAGCAAGTGTGCCTCTACATGCCATTGCCCCCAGCCTCCCTGCCAGCCCACCTTGTAGATGTTGGTCAGTGCGCTCTTACTGGGGAACTTCACCGCATTGACTTGCACAGCAGGGCCTGTCTCAATGACCTCATTCTCATTGCTCAGGGGAGTCACATAGAGCATGAAGGGCTGAGTAGTACCAATGAGTTGGTTGTCCACCTGGGGCAGAAAAGGCCAGCAAAACAAAAACAAGTCAAGCTGCTTAGTTGTCACTTGTTCCCTTGGGCTGGTGTCTATACTATGTAGGCTACTCAAAGTCTCCTGGCCAATCTGCCACCTCACAGCAACAGCACACACACATTCTCATCCAAGACCAGTGGTGATGATGATGGGCAATATGGTATATACCCATAATCCCAGCTCTAGGAAAGGGGAGGCAAGAGAACTGAGAACACAGTGAACCCGTTTCAAAAATAATATGTCCAGAGAGATGGCTCAGCAGATAGCCATTTGCTGACTTAGGTTTAATCTCTAGTATCTATACACACACACACACACACTGTGCCATACACACATATAAATGCACAAAATAAATAAAAATTTTGTTGACAATAACATAATAAGAATAGAAATAACAAAGGGAATTAATATTTTTTAGGTGGGTGAAGACTAAGAAGTTAGCTCAATATAGCTACTGTATAATATATAAATATTTAAAACTTCATATTTGACACAATAAATAAATATAATTTATTTGACAATTAAAAAGAAATTTCAAAATTAAAAAAAATTCTTAATGCATCAGGTGAATAGACCTTTCATATCCAAAACTAGTCACCACAATGTATTACAACCTGCAGTGCCTACCACTATCCTGGTCACCATAGCCATGACTCCTAGGTGCAGGCCTCAGCACACTGTCCCTAGCTTATTGGTGGACAAGTGAAGAGCAGCCAGAACTCAAGCTGACCAAGGCCATAATGATACACTATTGATGTTTCTCCCTCATTCCAAACTCCTTGAAGACAGGAGAGAGCAGAGACCTTGCTCCTCTGCAAGTTCTGAAGGCTGAGCTGTCTCTCCAGCCCTCAAAGACAATGTTTGATTTTACTAATTTTTTTTCTACCGTTATCATAGATTCTAGTTCATGTATTTCAATCATTTAGTGTTTTTTCCCCTTGCTGTTTATATTTACTGCATTCCTTCAATTTTTTTTAAACCTTGTGCCTGTGTATGTATGTAGGTGTGTATGGTATGTTTGTGTGGTCGTATGTGTGGAGGTCAGGGAATAGCCTGGGCAGGGGGAGTCAGTTCATGCCTTGTTTGAGACAGGTCTCTTGTTCACCACTGCATACACCAGGCTGAGTACACAACTAATTGGCGTGTATGTGTATGTAGGTCAGAGACACCTCGTGGAAGTCTGTTCTCAACAGCAAGCATCTTTATCGACCAAGTCATCCCCAAGCTCTTGTCTACTTATTTTATAGTTCTAATCAGGTGTCCAATCCTCAGATTCTGAGCCATGTACAGCCCAGAACAGCTGCAAACGCAGCACGACATGAAACTGTAGACTTATTAAAACGTTCTGCAATTTCTCTTTTTCCTTTTTGCGGTTTCTTTCTCTGTAACTCAATGGCACAGTTCTCAGTGAGGCTCTGGAGATGACATGGTGTCACAATGTCAGAAGGCTGGAGTCTGTGATTAGGCAGATCAGTGTGCACATGTGTCATGTCCTCCTGATTAATTAATTCTCCTATCATTAGGAAATTACCTTCTTTATCTCTGCTAATCTTCTTTGTTCTGACATTAATCAGTGTGACTCCAATTTCCTTCCTTGAGACTAGTTAAAAGTGTAGTGCTCCCCCTCCCTTAGTCCTTTTAACCTATTGTGTCTTTCTAATGAACAGGTGGGGATGGGGGTTGGCCACAGGGTCTCACTGCTAGCACATGCCGACCCTGAACACACAATCCTCCTGCCTCAGCCTCTGTGTTGATTACAGGTCATACTATGGTATGTTTCTTGTGGGTGACAATTGGATCTTGCATTTTTATGCAATCTGACTATCTCTGTGTTGATTACACTGACAATAAATTGGCAACATTAAGCTTTTGTCTGCCCTCATGCTATGGCTTGCTATCCATCCCACATGTTATCTTCCCTATTTCTGCTTTCTCTTATTTCCACTAAGCAATTATTCCACTTTATTGATTACATACAACTATTATTATTTTGGGAGGTTTGCAGTATTTAAGTCAGTGTGTTGGTCCACCATTTGTACTAAAGTGCTGCACCGCTATCTCTTCCCTGCAGACTTCACCATTGCTGTTAAACATTCTACTCTGATATGTGATATAGACAGCCACTACAGATGTAGTTGAAGCCACTACACCTCCTTAGGAGACTACCTTGAGAAGCCTAGTTTGCCATGTTTTTCATGTCACCATTTGAGGTTTTCTCCTCTAGTTGGTGTTGATTCAAATCCCATCAGCACCTATTTCTGTCTGCTGGGTAATGTGCTCTGATGCATTTGGAGGTTGTGGTTGGTGATAATAAACCCTTCACCGTTTCTATGTCTAAGAACATCTTCACTTCACCATTTGAGTTGGTTAGAATGAAAATGATGCCCATATGTACCTGTATTTGAATGCGAGGTCCAAAGCCTAGGGAAGGATTAGGAGGTGTGGCCTTGTTGGAGGAGGTGTGTCACTGAAGATGGGTTTTGTGGTTTTAAAAGCCCACCCAGGCCCAGTCTCACTATCTGCCTGACGCCTGAGGATCAGGATATAAAACCCTCGATTACTTCTCCAGTGTCATATCTGCCTGTGTGTCACATAATCCCCACCATGATGGCAATGGACTGCCCCAAGCAAATGCTTTCTTCCATGGACGCTGCTGCAGTCATGCTCTCTTCACTGGCACAGAACACTGCCTGAGACTCCCTGATTTTTGAAAGATATTTCTTTGGGGAGTAGGTTTCTAGAATGACAGCTTTTTGCCCCCTTTTCAATACTTCAAGACATTGCTGGCCATCTTTTCACTTGCATTTTTCCCAACAAGAAATTTGTTGTTATTATCTTTGTCATTTTTTGTTTGTTTTTTGTTTTTCAAGGCAGGGTTTCTCTGTAGCTTTGTAGCCTGTCCTGGGATTCACTCAGTAGACCAGGCTGGCCTCGAACTGACAGAGATTCACCTGCCTCTGCCTCTCAAGTGCTCAGATTAAAGGTGTGCACCACCACCACCCAGCTGTCATCTTATCTTTGTTCCTTTGTATATAATATTTTTAGCCATGATTCACTTTACTACTGGCTTTGCATAACCTGACTATGATGTCTCATAGTGGCAGGGAGTTGGTCCCAAGATGCCCTGCATGCTAAAACCATGAATGCTCTATCCTATAAAGCAGTGTGGTATTTGCACACAGCTACACACAGCCTCCTGCATTCTTTACAGTCTGTAAATGGCTTGCAGTGCCTCATACAATGTAAGTGGTATGGAATCGGTTGTTATTCTTTGTTTAGGAAACACTGATATGGAGAAAGACCTGTATAAGTTTAGCACAGATAAGGAGCCCATGGGCATGGAAGGTCACATGGAGTCCCCATCCAGCTTGTGTGTTATATACATCCATTGAGATTTTCACTTCTTAAAGTCAAGTTTTTGTTTTCTGGATCGCTACTGGATTTTCCGAAGTTCCCATAAGAGTTTTACTATGTTCCAGTGACTGTGCTAGTGCTGGGTCCACCCTGAAAGTACGCTCATCCTCAATGTGCTGCTCTGCTCAGCGACACACACGGCAGCTGCTGACAGGATGTGAGCCTGTCAGCTTTGCCTTGTTGGGTGATGGACATGTTTGCACTCCAATACATCATAAGGCTTGCTGGGGACATAGCCAACTTCCTGGGATCCATCCAGATTTTCCATTCATGATTTTCAAGACCGGGTCAGAGTAGCATTCAATAGGGGGCCAATAGACCACGGAGAGTTGAGACTGTTCTGGGGTTTCCAGTGCAGTTCTCACTCTGCTCCCTCAGATCTTCCTGGATGAGAGATTGGCACTCTGCGAAACCTCAGCCCTTTCCACACAGGTACACCACTATCTACTGAGCTGTCAGTCCCTGTGGATGCTCAGTTGTCTTCTCTATGCTTCCACACTGCTAGCCTGTTCTAGCCTCCTTTCTCAGCACCACAGCCTGGAAAGTTCTCAAGCTAATTCAGTCATAAGGTTCACCTCTCTTATTTTCCATCTTTCATGGGTTACTGTCCATTGTGGTCTGATTTTCAGTGTCCTGAAGCTGCTGTTATTTTATGTGGACTTAGGGCTAATCTCGAAGCCAGTCTCAGTTATTCCATCTTGTCTGGAAGTAGAAGTCAGACCGTGTTGTTGATCCCTACGATGACCCCCATCTCCTCCAGGAGATGGCTACATGACTCTGTCCCTTTTTTCCAATATGATAAGGGAAACCTGAGGCTGGTCACATGGCCTGACAATGCAAGTTCAAGTCCTGGAGTCCAGGTAAAGGAGGGAGAAGGGAACTGACTTTGTCCCGATCTACACATATACACTGTGCAAGCACCTCCCACCCCAATTAGTCTCTAGATTATTTATAGGTCAGCAGCTAGAATATCTGGAATTCGTCTGTATTTATGTCACCAGGCATAATGGCCATGCCTTTGAGGATGGCATTCACGAGGCAGAGGCAGGCAGCTCTTTGTGAGCTCCAGGCCAGCCTGGACCTATATAGCAAGTTACAGGCCTACATAGTAAGAGCCCATTTCAAAAACAAAGAGAATTTGTGAGACACTTTGAGGTGGAAGCTGTTTCCCGGAATGAGTCTCGTGAGGACCACAAGCTACCTCCTCCAGGGGCTGGAGAGGTGGCACAGTAGTTGCTTGCTGCTCTTGCAAAGGACCTGCTTGTGCTTTCCAGCACCCATATTGAACGGTTCACAACTGGCTCTAACTTCAGATCTTAGAGCAGTTTTGTCTTCCCTTGGCACTAGCACTCATGTTCCATATTCACATACAGATACACATATAATTGAAAGTAATTACACTTGATCTGAGTACTCCATCCTGGTACCTGCACGTCCTGTATGCTGAGCTCAAGCATGTGACTAGCTGCCAGCTGGGTGTAGTGGATGTTGATTCCTGTAAGGCTTGCAAAGACCAATTCTTCTGGGACTTTGTTAATCAAAGAGACACCAATTCCACCTTCTAACCGCACAACCACCTGAAAGGAAATGATAGGAGCGCTCACAGCCAGAGGACACAGACAGGGCCGGTTTTCAATCCCTGCTCTTTACCTCTGAAGAGCATAAAAGCACTAAAGAGCCTCACTAGGCACCTGGCTCAAATGACCTCATCTTCCCGGAAGCCTTCAACTGTAGTATTCCTCAGCCAGGTCAGAGTGGCAGAGGGACGTGAGGAGCCCTCACCCAGCACTCACAGATGCTGTGCAGTACAGCAGAGTGACTGTTTTAGACTCTCTCCCAGTTTGCAATGTGACTCCTCAGGCTACTCTGTACACTTCTACAGCACCCGACATGGCTCAACTCAGCACAGGCATTTTTGATTAAACACCATCAACACCATCAAATAGGAATGCTTCCTCACGCTAGTCTCATCTTGGTTTCACACTTACCAATCTCCTCCCAAAACGCAAACAAAGAGAAAGGAATAGGGACTTGAGTGAGATGGCGGGAAATCCAGATTCCCTTTCTCTAAATACTATGAAAATCTGGACCATGTAGTAACAAGGACTTGAGTGAGATGGCGGGAAATCCGAATTCCCTTTCTCTAAATACTATGAAAATCTGGACCATGTAGATTCCTTTTTGTCATCTCACATGAGCAACATCTGTTATTCTGTGATTCCATGTAAGCTCCAGACATCACTCACATGACATAAACACACATGTGTTTAACAGTAAACACATGAAACAGCATCCCACACTCACACTCAGAGTTCACACAATCACAGAGCAAATTCTCAGAACTGATGACCAAGAAAATTTATCTGCAACCATTTAAAAAAACTTGCTGCTTGAAGAGGCAAGATGGCTCAGTGGGTAAGGTGGAAGGAGAGAACTGCTCCTACGAGCTGCCCACTGACCTCACACATGCTGTGGCATCATGCCCACACACATACACATAGGGCTAAACAAACTGGGAAGCTTACTTCCAGCTCTTGCTGTGTGTCTGGATTCCTCAGTTTCCGCAGCTCCTGCTCTGTAACAGGAAGTTCCTCCACTTCATATGATGAGCGCTCACTTTTCCGCTGGCAGAAGTCTGCTATCTGAAATCAAAACAGAACAAGAAGAGAGCTCACACTTCCATATCAACTATAGGTCAAGAGTCACTTACTATATGCCTAGGAAACCTATGGAAAGCTAATGGCTCCTCAGGTTGCTAGGGAAAGATTTGGGCAATAATTAAGCAGGTACAATTCTGAATCTAGATAACACTCTATTCAGCTAAACACCTTGGGTGCTTCAGAGAGCAAGGACAGGCCTCACAGAGCACAGGCAGGCCCCACAGAGCACGGGCAGGCTCCACAGAGCAAGGACAGGCCTCACAGAGAACAAGCAGGCCTCACAGAGAACAAGCAGGCTTCACAGAGTGCGGGAAGGCCTCGGTGTGCACACGCAGGTCTCTGCAGTGTGCCTGCTTTGCCATGAGTACCCTTCTGTAAAGCAGTACTACAGATCGTGGTGTGGAGCATGATGTGTTGTATCAGAATGCTCACACAGCACTCCGCTGTCTTATTTCCCTCAGCTCCCTATTACTCTGACTGATGACTCTGTATTTCCAGCACACATCTTGCCTTAAGTCTCAGAGCAGAAGTCCCAATGGCTTTGGGCATCATCATATAGAATCATGAGGCTACCTTAGCTCAGCAAGTGCCAATATAACTTGTTTTCTTCAAGTCTACTCTGCATTTGGCTTAGTGGTATGGACCCTTGTCCTCCCTGCTACCTAGAACAGATACCTGGAGGCCAGGTTGCCTCAAGCCTCATCCCACACTCAGTCACTGACCAATCAGCTTCCTTTGCATTAGCTTCTCTCCTTCCCCCTCACATGCTCACCCTGACCTAAGGCACCATCTCCGATCATCACACCTCTGGAGGCTCTTAGCTGGACTTTCTCTGCCTCCAGTCTTTCCAACACTTATTACAGCTAAATCCTCCTCATACTAACTCCTGACTCCTGCCTGCCTTGAACAAAACATTCCAGCTTCAGTATGAATCTCAGGTCCTAATCCTGTCTCTAGTCTTATTTCTACCATATGCCACGGGCCAGTCTGTTCCCTAATCAGCTTCCCAAATACTATATGACTGTGATGGCAAATATTGGTTGTCAAATTGACTACATCTGGAATTAACTAAAACCTAAGTATTGGGGCACACCTGATTTCCTACTCAATCATTTAAGGTGGGAGTCCCACCCTAAATCTGGGCCACACCTGGTGGCAGCCTATATGAAAGGACATGGGATAAGGAGAGTTTTTCTTTTGGCCTTGCCCTCACTCTTGCTGGCAAGTTCATCTATCCTACTGCTGAGGCATTCTTTCGCTGGTGTTAGACCCTACTTCTTCAGGATTACAATGTAGACTGAATGCATACAGTCTCATGGCTGAACAACTATCAGACTTGGTCTTCTCAGCAGGAGGCAACTACTATTGGATTATCAGGCCATGGCCTATAAGCTACTTGAATAAACCCCTTGTAATATCTATACATATGTGCAGTGGTGGCACATACCTTTAATCTCAGTTCTCAGATAGCAGAGGCAGGAAGATCTCTGGGTTAAAGGCCAGCCTGGTCGAAAAGTATGTTTCAGGGTAACTGAAGCTACACAGAGAAACCATGTCTCAAAAAAACAACCAAAAAACAAAAACCAAACCGCTCACTGCCATGTGCTCAGCAGATGAAATGCTGACTAGTTCCAATAGCTGCTCAGCAAATCCCCTCTGTGGGAGCATGCCCATCATAGCAAAGCTCCTCTGCCTTGCCCTCTCCCCCAGGTTCACTCTTTTGACTAATTTAGTGCTCAGCTTGAGTATTCTGTCCTGTAGGAAGCTCCCTCAGCCTCAGACCCCCAGTCCCTTCTACATCCCCTCACCCCTCGCTTCATGACATAGCACTGTACTTGTTTGTTTGGCTAGGAAAGCTCCCATCTTCTCATGAGGGGTCACACATCAATTATTCAAAATATTAGTATAATAGTTAACTATATTGAGAATACCACTATGTATTTTTCTTATCTATTTAAATTCTTATAGTTTGGAGATAAAGTTCTTCTTCTGTGAGGTAAGATTCCCCTCTGTATGCTTTGAATATCATTGGTTAATTTAAAAAACTGTCTTGGGCCTGTGCAGAGCAGAATAGAGGTAGTTGGGTGATGTGGGAGTGTCATATATCAATCTGTTGATTTCATTGGTTAAGCAATAAAGAAACTGCTTGGCCCTGATAGGTTAAAACATAGGTGGGAGGAGTAAGTAAATAGAACAGAATGCTGGGAGGAAGAGGAAGTGAGCTCAGAGAGACGCCATGCTCCCCTCTCCCGGGCAGACGCGAGAGCTCTGCTCTCTGAGGCACACGTGATGAAGCTCCGACCTAGGATGGACGTAGGTTAAGATCTTCCCTGGTAAGCCACCTCGTGGGCTACACAGATTATTAGAAATGGGCTAGTCCAGGTGTGAGAGTTAGCTGAGAAGAGGCTAGATATAATGGGCCAAGCAGTATTTAAGTGAATACAATTTGTGTGTTGTTGTTTCGGGGCATAAGCTAGCCAGGCGGCCAGGGTGCTGGGGACGCAGCCCCGCAGCTCCTATTACTACAGGTGGGGAGGGGGCGGGCACTAAACAATGCTGAGAGAAAGGAGGCAGAGTGAGAGAGAAGCCATGGAGCTGCAGTCACAGACAAAGATCTGGAACCTTGCCGGTAGGGCACAAACCTCATGGTAAAATATAAAATAATAAAAAATATATATATATATATATAAAATAATAAAAGGGTTAAGTTAAGATGTGAGAACTAGCCAATAAAAAGTTAGAGCTAATAGGCCAAGCAGTGATTTAATTAATACAGTTTCTGTGTGGTTATTTCAGGAGTCTAGGCGGCCAAAAAAAGAAGGCTACACTTCTGATGTAGCCTAGGCTGGCCTTGAACTCAAGTGATCCTACTGCCTCAGTCTCTTGAATGCTGAGTATGAGAAGTCACCTCCATGCCTGGTTAATTCCTAAGCCTTTTCAGACTTTGTTTATCCTTCTATCTCCATTCACTTCCACTTTAGCTCCCACACAACTCTGGTATGGAGACCCAGGCCTTTCTTACAAAGGAGGACAGCACAGCCCACATCCAGCATGAGGACACTTAATAAATATTTAACCATGGGGTTGGGAAGAAAAAGACATGGCTTTGTCAATCCTTCTAATTCTTACCTGGAGTGCTCGAGTTGGTCCATCTGGGATGACTCTGATGGATAACATTCCAGAACCAGGCCTCATCTTTTGGTTAACAAACTGTTGTTCTGGTGGAACTGGTCCTAACAGCTCAACAGATGAGTCAGGACCAAGAACAACTTCAGCTCCATCAAACAATCCGGAAAGTCCTCCTTTGGCCTAAAAGACATTAAAGTAAAAAGATACAAGAAAAGGTCATAGCAGAGACTTGGACAATTCAACATAGTACCCAGAGACAAATGAACTGGAATTCTCCTTTGGGGAGTCGCAGTTTGTTAGTCTAACAGATTAAAAAAGTGGTAGGACTGTGTAAAATGGCAAGGTACATTTACTACATTAATGTGGCAGGTTACACAGACATACAGTAGGAGGGAACCCCACAAACAAAGTGGATTGCTTTTACTCCACCTTATAATAAATCTCAGTCACTGAAAATAAGTTTATTAAGTAGCCAAAATCAGTTTTGTTTGAGTATTATCATTGAGGGTTGCCAAAAAAACCTTAAATATTATAAAATTGATCACTAATCACTCAGCTTTCCAATTAAAAAGCCAGCTCCAGAGCTAAAGTTTCCCAGGCTGATGACTAAACAGCCAAGTCAGTGCCACATCTCAGCTGTCATATGGCACTGGGACACATTTAGCAAAAGTCATAATCCTGCTGCGTTCCCCATAAACATGCAGGTTGACAGGGTGAGGCCCGTGGGGACACACTATAGCTAGAGAGAAGAAATATTTCAATTCTTTCTCTTTGTTTTGTTTTAGTATTCAGAACAGGGCCTTACTCTGTTGCCTGAGCAGCCTCAAACTCATCATCTCCTGACAGGATTGTAGGTACCACCATGCCCACCCATCTTCGTTCATTCTAAGTACTTATACTTAGTTCATTCTAAGTACTGAGTAATAAAAAGGCATATAGGACTGGCTTCAATACAAGGAAAGCCTTTCATAAGTTAGTTTAGAAAGTATATACATAACCTGGAAAGGGTAGGTCAAAAACCATTTGCAAGCCTTCTATCGCTGTATTTAGCATAGGAATGAAACAAACCCAGTTCCCTAACTAAAACACATTCACAGCAAAGACGTGGTGGGCAGATACAGGAAACAACAAACATTAAAAAGGGATTTGGGCGGGAGGAAAATGCTCCACGAAAATTGGAATTACATGGGCTTTTAAAAAAAACTAGAAGTAAAGTCAGGGTCAGACCCGGAACCCACCAATTATAGCAAGCCTTCTTTTGCCTCTAGAAGTCTGAATTGTATTGCTAATTGAAAATCCCAAATCCACTCCAGATGTGAGCTTCACATAAGTAAGCAGCTGGCCTTTGATGAGAAAAGCTCAGGGCCACAGAGGTAAAGAAAATAAATCTCAGCAAACAGAAGAGGCTTCTTAGGGCTGTACACACCACCATATGAGAGGACAGCCTGACTCCACCAGGGAGAGAAACACTCACTGTTCAGGGCCTGCTGCTGCACTGTGGATCTCTGAGTGAGTCCCACGGTGGACAGACCTGCACACACAGTCACTGTGGTGCTCTCCCTCCCACCCGCGCACCTCAGATGCAGGGGCCCATACCAACTCAAAGAAAGAAGGGGCAGAAATCTCACTCCCTGATAAAGTCCCTGGAAATTTATTAAGCCACAGACTGGCTGATTTGAGGACAAATCCAGTCTAGACTGCTAGTTGCAATAACAAAATACTAACTTTGATACCACTAAGAATGTAGCAATAAGCAAAGTCAAAAACATGTATACATACCAATTGGTTATATAATACCAAAATGGTCAGTCTTGAAAACATATACATACAAGTAAGACACACACATGCATGTACTCACATATTTAAGAGGCGTGAATTTGAAAGAGAGCACAGGGAAGATATGGGAGGTTTAAAGGATGAAAATGGTAAAGTGATGCAATTACAACAGAGGAGGAGGGGAAGAGGACCACAACGATGAGTAGGATGATGATGCACAGCTCATGATGAGCTCCCACGCTTTACCCATCCAAGTACCCATCTCAGCATTAGACTTTTAACAGATACTTTTTTTTATAACCTTCTTTTAAAACGTACATAGGTAATTTATGTTACCAGGGAAAAACAGTTCAGAATCACCAAGAACAGAAGAAGAAAAAAAGTCATCACTCAGGACATCTGCTTCTAACACACTTAGTCCATCACCTTCAAGAACACATCCTATAGAGCTGGAGGGACAGTTCAGTGGTTAAAAAAGTTTGCTGCTCTTGCCGAGGATCCAAGTTCGATTCCCAGCACTCACGCTGAGTACCATTCAAGCACCTATAGCTCCAGTTCCCAGGAATCTGACAGACTCTTCTGAACTCTACAGGTGCCTGCATTCTGGTGTACACATACCCACACACAGATATGCACAGATTCACACAGTTAAAATAAAATAAATTTTGAGGCATGGATGAAGGAGCTGTGGGAGCAGAAGATTATAAGAATTATAAGAGCCATGAATCCTGCTGTGAAAATCTTAGAAATGGCTGCTTAAACAGGACAGGAACAGGGCATGCCAACACGGAAGGGGGCAAGTTTTATGAGGGTCCCACCCCTAGACAAAGAATTTCAGGCAACAAATGACTGCAGGGAGGAGAACTGGTCACTCCAGGGATAAGACACCTATATCAGTTATTCAATGCAGAGTGGTCAGCCCTAAAAGGAATGCACACAAAGAACCAAAATGGACTCAGTGGGCTGCATTTATATACACTCGTGGGCATACATATGTATATATGCATGTAACAATAATCAGAGAAAAATCGACTTGAAAGTTGGGGGAGCATGAGAGGGATTTGAGGGAAGATAGCTGGGGCAGAGAAAGGGAAGAGGAAAGTGATGTAAATCTATTTCAATTAGAAAAATATCTAAAAATAAATCTTTTAAAAGAAAAAAAGAAAAGACTATTTCCCATGTAGCAACACAAAGATGCACAGCCAAAGTTTCTTGACTACCCTTAACAAAAATGCGGTATGCTCTCTGGTTACTTCTTCCCAGTGGAGAAATCATCATGTATAACATAGGTGAGACTTTGTTTTGAAGAAAGTACAACCCTTGGGTGCTGCGACTGACAATGTCCAAAGCAACTGACCTGAACAACCAGCCCATGCAAGCCACAGGTCAATTTTCCTTCCCGGAAGCTCCATGTCTGTGTTGTGCTGCGCCTGCGGTCTGGCTTTCTCAGCATCAGTGGCTCGTACCTGGACAGAGAAAAACAGTGAATCCTCTGGGTCAAAGCCTGAGGAGGAACTGAGGCTCAGCCCCTCTGCCTTCCGGCACCCCGCCATGTAATCTGATGGGCATCTTAGTTGAGCCTCACATGAGGAAAGCCAAAAGACCAGGATGGAGAGCCACAACCCCCGTGTGGGAGTCTCATGGGGCAAGCCATCTTACAGTTGGGAGCAGCTATCTGCTGAACAGTTAAATCAACTGTCTCTACTGTCCTATTTTTAAATACTCTGGGTCTTAACTTACACATTTGTGGAAATTTATAAAGTACCAAATGAAAACAAACACACTGGTATTATGGAGAAACTAATATGTAGTAAATGAAGTAACGTATTTAAACTAATGTAACTCATGCAAACTGTCCAGAGAGTTACACATAAAAACATGTCTCCAGAATATTGTTTTGGTTTGTTTGTTTGCTTGCTTGCTTGGGTTTTTTGGTTTTGTTTTTAGTTTTTGGAGTTTTGAGACAGGGTTTCTCTGTATAGCTTTGAGATGTCCTGGAACAAACTCTGTAGACAAATTAATTCTTCTCGAAAGACAACAAATTATTAGAAATACTTAAGAATAGAAACTTTGTTTCTACGAAGCAAGGATAGACTGGAATTCCCAGGAAAGTAGATATTTGTTTTCTATCAAAGATCTTATTATTTGATCTTTAACACCTGCATGGGTACTGTCACAATAATTTTTAAAATTATATAATGTCTGAGAATTTGACAGGCATTAGCCATTAAGGAAAAAAAAATACAAAATAAAAAACAAATTCTCAGGAGGGTTTACAGAACTCTACTTTTGAGGGGGAAATTTCTTGGGTCTGAATTTGAAGGCAATCAGCTTGACTAGTAAGTTACCCATCGGATTACCTGTTGTCTGTCACAGCGGCCAGGCCAGCGATATCCAGGATGGCAGATCCCTCGATGGAGCGTGTGGCTGAGGGCTTGTTGGGGTTGTGAGGAACTGCAGAGCCCTCGTGGGCCAGCATTCCCGACCCTGTCATCCTCCAGAGCTGAGAGCGCTTTCCTGGTTCCTGACAGACAGACACACAGATGTGGCCACAGCTAGCCCTGTCCATCAATCACAAGCCCCCTCTAAGGGCCAAAGATGTTCTCCATTGGAACTGGGCTTAGATGTTTTCCATATCATAGAAAGACCCAACTAAAGATTTCATTATTGTGAATTTCTAATTAACCTTAAATAAAGCATACTAAACTCTTTTTCATCTTTTATTTTATTTTAGTGTGCACATGTATGTGTGTGTTGAATGTTCCACTGTGTGGAAATCTGAGGATAAATCTCAGGAGTTGGTTCTCTCCTTCCATCATGAGATCCAGAGCTCAAACTCAGGTTAGCAGAGTTATGTGACAAACCCTGGGCCATCTTACTGTCCATTTGCTAAAGTCCGAACAAGCAACCAACATTTGTAAGTGGTGCAGATTTCTTAAGAAGTCTTCTTTGGGGGTTGGAGAGATGGCTCAGAGGTTAAGATCACTGACTGCTCTTCCAGAGGTCCTGAGTTCAATTCCCAGCAACCACATGGTGGCTCACAGCCATCTGTAATGAGATCTGGTGCCCTCTTCTGGTGTGCAAACATGCACGGAAGGAATGTATACATAATAAATAAATAAATCTTTAAAAAAAAAAAAGAAGTCTTCTTTGGGCTGAAGAGACGGCTCCATGGTTAAGAGCTTTGTGCTCTTGTAGAGGACCAGGTTCACTCCCAGCACCCACATCAGGGAGCAATTGACAGCTGCTTGTAACTCCAGTTCCAGGCAGGCAGCTAGTGACCTTTTCTGGATTCCACAGGCAAAGTACGGATAAGTGCACATACCCACACACAGACATGCACATGTAGGAATAATTAAAAGAAATTCTTATAATGTATGCACCTATTAGTTTTCCTTTAAAAAAAAAAGTCAATGACTGGGCAATCTCCTCCCTAGCTATACTGCCATGAATACCACTGTTCCATATGATGACTTCAGGTGTCTTGAATTCAAAGGAGAGTTTAACTATGCCAAGAATATGTGCAAGTCAGCACCCTGTCTCTGGCATTCCTGTAAACTGCCAGAGCAGGGACAGCGGCAGCCCTCACTACTTCCAGTGCTTACCATCTCAATATTTATGAATTGATTATAACCAATTATTAACTTGGTTGCATTTAAAGGTTATTTTCAGTTGATTACTTCTGATTTTCAATGCATTTTCTTTGCTAGAATACTTAAATACTGCAATTAGGCTTCCGGGTCAGATAAGGTTAGTCAAGGATGTTTACCTAGTCCATTATATACTACAGGTGATAACACTTATTGAGACCCTGCTGCTGCTCAGGCCTGGGTACAGTAACTCATTCAACCTTAAAAACAATCCAACAAGGTGCATGCTGTTGCTGTCCTTACAGATGAGGAAGTTAGGGTTTGGTGAGAAAAGTTAATTTCCCCATGCTGTCACAACTAGTGACCAGAGGGACTACTCGGACCTGTCCGATGCCAAAGCCCACTTAACTGTTCTGAAATGTTGCCTCCCCACTGCAGGGACACCTCTCCCAAGCTGCAACTCTCAGGATCACACACTCATAGCATGTAGGAGCTTCACTGCCGCAATGGACACTTCTGGCTCCTCCCACTAACTCATTCACAAGTTACACACATGCCAGAAAGATCGTTTTTCAGCATTCTACAATTTTTTAGAGGCTAGGAATTGAGTCTAGGGCTAGGCAGAGTTCCTCTGCGGAGCTGTATTCCCGGCCCTGCATTCTACATCCTACAGAGTAGAAACCAAAGGGTATAAAGTGAATGCCAGAGTCAAGATGCCAGGACCTGAGATCAGCTGCACAGTCACAAGGTGAGCTAGTTCACAACCCGAGTAATGTGGATGAGGCAGCTAAGCTCACGGAGCCTGCTTTCTGACCTGTCAAGAAGGCAAACTAAGCGACCTCTTCAGTTCTTGTAGTAAATGTAAAAACCCAGCCTGGAGAGCTGTGGCTTCATAACTGTGCTACTATCCCCACAACTCTGACACAGCACTACATGAACATTGTCTTAGATCATAGGTCTCAACCCACGGGTTATGACTAGTTGGGGGTGGGGATGGGGGTCAAAGGACACTTTCACAAGGGTTGCATAGCAGATAGCCTGCATATCAGATTACATTTACATTACGATAAGAATTGCAAAATTAGTTTTGCAGTAGAACAAAATAATTTTATGGTTGGAGGGTCACCACAACTATACTAAAGGGAAGCAGCATTAGGAAGATTGAGAACCACTGTCTTAGATGTTTCCTTTATTCCTCCCAGGAAGTCAGTAAAAAATGTAGCTCGGAAGAAGGGGGAAAGCTAGTCTCAAACTACACCAGCACCCTCTTCTTCCTGCTGGAACTGCTGACTGCTCCTGTAAGATCAAAGTCAGCCTCAATCTCCAAGCGCAGCCTCCCACAGTCTCATCTATGCTCACATCTGCCCACAGCACCAGCCGGCACAGGAAGCCCCTCAGATGCCACAGGCTGAGTCACCCAGTCGCACAGTGAGGGAAGCTGGCCTGCAGGAACTTACTTATCCCAAGCTGGAAACAACCAGAACTCCCTCTTAAAAATATGGAGATCTTTCCTGGGAGCCCTTTTCCTCTTTCCTAACAATTTAACGCTAAACATTTAGATGTGACTGAGGAAGGAAGAATGTGCCCAGAATGCCCTTGACTATTAGAAACCTGTCTGGATCTGCAGATGTTTGCCCAGATGACAAACTTGGCACTTAAGCCACGGGTGGTGACATGTTAGTGCAAATGCAGACCTCCATCAGGGCTCTCCAGGTCCACGTGCTCCAGATGACAACTTCATGGTCTTCTTCCCTGGTTGCTGCTGCATCTCCATGGTCCCGAACTTCTGCCATCTTTCACTTTCAACTATTTGCTATCACTCTTCCTGCCATTTATTAGGATCTTTGACCAAATTTTACTGCTTTCCCCTCCAAATCTAGGTCAGCTAACCGGAATATTTTCCTATACTCACAGGCGTGCCTTGCTCTTCTTACGCTAACTCATCAGAGGACATGAAAAGGGGTACTTGCCAGTGGGACATTTTCCTTTTGTTCAGTTTGAGATAAAAGAAGCAACAGGCAAGAAAAAAAAATAGAAATCACAATTCACAGCTTCAGGACTGTCCTCTCTCCAGAAGGACCTGGGAGTGAGATGGCTGGAACCCCGCAGCCAGCACGATCACAGTGAACACAGCAGGAGCACAAGCCCAGAGCCTCCAGGGCTTCTGGCCCAGTTCTTGCAGGGCCAGAGACTCTGGACTAGATGAGCCTGAGCCCCTAACTCTTGTCGCCCACCTCTGAGCCTTTACCTTCTTTTTTAGGATGACTCTCTGCGTCTTTGGGGACACATCCAAGACGAGTTCTGCACAGGTAACTGCCTTGTGGGAAGCCACGGGCCTTCCTTTGCCCTCCTGCAAACTAAGATGAAATAAATGAGTGCACATGTATACACACACACACACACGAGCAATGCATAAACCTCTATTAACAAACAAAAAAGTTGACTGCTGCCGGTCATCTCAGTACTTAGCAAACGGAAGGAAGAAGAGAACCCAAGCTATACAGAAGAAACTGTCTCAAAACAGACAAACAAACCAACAGAAACCATGAAGAAAAAGCCTGACAGGACACAGGAATAGAGCCACTCTTACCCCTGCACAAGTTAGGACTCACTGGTGAACACAAAACTCTGGCATTTTCCCTCTCCTCATAATTTCAGTGGCACAAAATCAAGACATGAAACGACGTTCATGAATCTTTGGTGGGGGGCAGGGAAAACCCAAGGTAGGTGTCCAAGGGCAAAGCCACGCTCTGCTCTGCCAAACAGAGCATCAGCATTACCGTACTACCAAGTCTTGGCAAGAAATAGAATCCTTTTAGGAGGAAAAGAATCCAGAGGGCCAATAGTCACCTTCCCCCAATTCAAGCCTGTGGTGCTTCCCTGTGGCTTAAAAATCCCAAGCGTTATGGATTGCTGGCGCAGCTCGGGTGTTTATTATAATATTATTATTTGTGTGGGATGTTGTGGGTTGTACGTAAATGTTCGGGTAAATGCAACTGTATGCGTGCATTGGAGGCCCAGAGAGCAACATTGGGTGTCTGCCTCTACCACTCGGCTCCTCATTATTTGAGACAGGGTCACCACTGGACCTGGGACTCACAGTTTCAGTTAGGTTAGCTAGCCGGCAAGACCTAGGACGTGCCCAACTCTGCCCACGGTGCTGGGGTTATGAGCACCAGCCACCACACTTAGCTTCCCATCTGAGAGCCGGAATCCAAACTCAGGAACTTACGCTTGTGAATAAAGAGCTGTGCCCACTGAGCCCTTCTCAGCTTCTCACTTTAGAATACATGCATAATGCTGTAAATGATGTTTAATTTAGATCACTTGCCTGTTTGCATCAACCCTTAACATTACAAAAGTACTGATGAGTTCGGTTAATAATTAGTCATCTGGACATCAAAAGCATATGTGACAAAAGCAAAACAAAATTCAACAAATTAGATTTCACTGAAATTAAAAAAAAAATTGTCCTTTAAATAATACCTTCAAAAAAAAAGTCACAGTCAACCCACAGCATGGGAAATCAAACTGCAAAGCTGAGATGCCTGCTGACTGACTGACTGACTGACAAACAGACAGACAGGCACACAGGCAGCAAGTACACAGCACAGAGCATTTCTCAGACTCATGCAGACTGAACACGTTTCACAAAATCAGGGTCACAAAAATGTGGCTGAACCCAAAACATGACACTAAGTGAAAGATGCCAGCCAAAGAAGGTCACCAGGGTGACCCAGACTCAGGGACTACCCAGTTAGCCACGCCTACAGGAACAGAAAGGAGATTAGAGGTCACTGAGGTCAGGGTGGAGGAGTGTAAGATAGTGCCAGGGGAGGCTCTTTTAGGAACAGCAAAATGACGATCATGATGACAACCGCAACAACAGTGTACTAAATGCCACTACCTATTCAGTTTGAAATGGTTAATTTTCTGTGACATGAATCTGACCTCAATAAAAATAAAAATTAAAAAAAAAAAACTGTTCTTTCTTCCGAGAATGCACACCAATAGCATTCGGTAGCCCCCAAAACTGGTTCCAAGTCCTAGCACCCAAACAGGGCCTGGGCTTCCAAGAGCTTCTCTCCCTCCCTGCTCCCGACCCTCACCCTCTCGGGCCACCATAGGACTCTCCCTTCAGAGCTCAGCAGCTGAGGGAATTTACAGAAACCAGAGCAAGAGGGGCTTACAACCAGACAGAACTGGTTTCTCAGACACTAACCCTTAAGAAGGTTACATTGGTCAGTGCCATAGGAACAGCCCACAAACAAACCTTATTAGCCAATGTCAAGACAAACACCATAGGAATTCAAGATCCAGGAAGAGACTTATCAATTGTTCAGGCTAGGCTCAGCCCCTGCCGGAAGCCCTTAAAGGAAAAGTTGCTGCTACCCTACAGGGGTGGGGGGTAGGAAAGGCAGAGGCAGGCAGATCTCTGAGTTTGAGGCCAGCCTGGTCTACAGAGCAAATTCTAGGACACCCAGGACTATTACACAAAGATACCCTCTGGGGGGGGGGTTGTTTACAGATGAGAATGTGGACTAGACTCTCAAGGGAAAACCTGGGCTTGGAGTTTAGTAAAGAAAGCATTGGCTGTGACTTGTCTCCTCAGAAACTATTTAAACTTTAAAAACCAGTGAATAGTTAAAAGATTCTGCTTTGCATGAACTATAATTAAGTCCAGAATTACCCGGAGAACGTGTACGTGGCAGCAATGTAAATGAAATTTTCGTAGTACAACTGTCGGTTATTCTGGAAGTCATTCATGTTGCAGCTGATCTCCGAGGAGCCTGCCCCCTTAACAGTCAATGTGATGAAGGGTGGGAGGGTGGGCTCATCCCAGGCATAATCCAGTGATGTCATGGGCTTCACTTCAGTCCGCAGCCTGGGTTCAGCTACGCCATGCTGAGTGAAGACAACAGGAACCTAGAGGGCAGAGGACTTTGTTCAGGGCAGTTTCCTGGAAAGTGAGCCAGCCAGACAGAGGCAGACGCTCCCATCGTCCCAGTGACGGGACAAGGCAAGGACCACAGGCAACCGGAAACAGAGTGCCTGGCAGCTCAAACTGTGACTGCAGCTCCAGGAAAAGCCATAAGTGAACTTTGTAGGTGCCGATACATAATATACACACATAAATAAAAATGCAAAAACAATCCATCTTAAGACACTTTGCCAAAATATCCAAGGCAGCAATTCCATTGCTCCCTGTGAATGTCTGAATACGGAAAGAATGGGGATCTGGACACTGGTTCTAAAAAGTCTTATATTCTAAGACACATAACTTGAAGGAGTAATTTAAAATGAATCTTATGGGTCAGGGAGTTGCTCAGCAGATAAAGGTACATGTTGCCAAGCTTAATGGCCTGAGTTTGATCCCCCAGGAACCACATACTGGAAGAAAACCAACACCTGAACCATGGTCTTTGGCCTTCACATGTCTGTGGCACTCACATACACACAAAATAAAAGACAGAATCTCATAATTTCCACTTAACATTTAGAAGTATAAAAATGTGCTGGGCTATGGTAGCACCCACCTTTAATCCCAGCACTCTAGAGGTAGAGGCAGGCAGGATCTCTGAGTTCGAGGCCGACCTTGTCTACAAAAGCTAAGTCTAGAACGGCTTCAAAGCTACAGAGAAACCCTGTCCTGAAAAACAAAAAACAAAACGAAACAACAACAACAAAATGCTAGCTGTAATTGAGCAACAGCAGTGGACCCACTCAGCTCTTCCTGTGCAGCCTGATCCCTTTCTCTGCCTGCACAGCGTGTCTACAGGGAACACTGTGACAACCAAATTCTTAGTCAAAAAAAAGTTTTGGGGGCAGAAAATTTACTTCAACCTGGATGAGGCAGCTTAGTGACCATCATAATCGGCAGATGTGGCTGGAAAGATGGCTCAGTGGTTAAAGCACTTGTTCTTCCAGAGGACCTGGGATCGATTCCCAGTACTCACATGGCGACTCACAATTATCTATAACTCCAGTTCCAGGGGAATCTAATGCCCTCTTCTCTCTCTGAAGATACCAGGCATACTTGGTGCATACATGTACATGCAGACAAAATGCTCAGACACATGAAATAAATTAGGACATCTAAAAATAATAATACCATCTGAAACACGTCTTCAGAGTTGGGGCTTCAGGGTCACAGAGCTCTAGTGAGTGTCACATGTGCACCGTACCACAGTCTTCCACCCTGCCCCGCGTGAGCAGCCAGCCCTCCTCATAAGTGCGCAGTACCTTGGAAAAGTTGTCAATTCTGAAAGGAGGCGGTAACTGGTCTGTGTCACTAAAGGAGATCCTGTATGTAGCTCCTCGGAGAGTAATTTCCACTCGGAGGAAGAAGCATTTCCCCAGGGTGTCCCTGCAGGACAAGGAGCAAAGGCCACATTAAAAGGAGACAGGCTGAAGAGATGGCTAGGTGGAGAGAGCTGCAACTCTGGTTCCAGGAGCACCTGATGTCTTCTGAGTTCCAAGGGCACCAGGAACCCATTCAATACATAAACATGCATGCACTCAAACACACATGCACATAAAACAAAAATAAATCTTAAAAAAAGTGGGGGGACAGACTGTGGTCCCTTGGCTCCTCATTTACAACATTGTGCACACATATACAAGGATGCTGGCAGCTGCAGCCCACTGCATGGTCCCTGAGCAAACTGAGGAAGTAGGAGGACTAGAGAGACGGCTCGGCAGGTAGGAAACATATGGCTCGTGAAAAACCAGAGCTAAGTCCCAGCACCTACATTAAGAGGCTCACAACCACCTATAACTCCAGGTCCAGGGGATCTAACGACTACTTTGGGTCTCCTCAGACACGAGCACTCACACCACACATACCCACACGCGTGCATGCACATAATTAAAGTTTTAATTTAGAAAGTAGAAACTGTTAACAGCAAAAAGTGGTGATTTCCTAATCATCTCCTCAGGTGATATTCTTTTACGAAAACCTGTGAAAGCAAAGGATATAGTTCAGACATTCAAAGTCGTTCTCAAGTACACACTGAGTTCTAGGCCAGCCTGGGCTACATGAGACCCTGGGGAAAGAAGTACACGTGTTCTATTTTGTGTTTACGAGCACTGTATTTAGATATATTAACTAGAGGAAAGAAAAACCTAGTTTTACAGAAAATATCAATTAACAAATGAAGAAATTTTTAAAGATCACCATTTCAAATCCCTTACATAACAATTTCAGTTTTGTAAATAGTTTGGGGACACAGAATATTGGACTGCCAATGCTGCCTCAACAGGTTAGTCCTCGTCATGAAGATGGAAAGGAGATTTTTGCAGCAGAGAGAAAAGGTGGGCACCACGAAAGCCAAGTGATGATCAAACCAAACCAGTAACAAGATCAATGTGCCACAGCCCTTCTGATGCGACTCTAGAGGAACAATTCACACAAAGGGCTGACCTGACCTACACACAGGACACTGGCATCCAAATGCAGAAAAGAGCACATCCTACAAGACCACAGCAGCAACTGGCAAACAAACACCACTGGCTCACAGCCAAGAAGAGAAAGCTGGGTCGACTCTCCACTGCAGCACATAAAAGCCTCAGCAGCTGCATTGGACAAGTGACCACTGACGGGATCCCAGCTCAGAGAGAGTGCACTGCGGTGAAGGAGAGCATGCCAATTCACCCAGGCTGTGACAGAGACTGCACGGTGCTCTACTAAATTCCTTGTGAGTGTATTGATGGTATCATAGTTATGGTATTACTATTTGTTTTAAAAACAAAGGTATTTCCCTAGATATACATGATACCATTGTTTGTGGTAGGTGCTGGATTTAATACAGCTCAAGTATCACGATGACCTGGACTTTCTTTCCAATGGTTCAGCAAAGTGCACTCACGTGTGCTCAACCCCAGAGCAGGTGTGGGAAAAGGGGAGGGACAGAAATGGGGAGGGGAGAGATGGAAGAGTTCCCTGTACTGCTCCTGGGACTTCTCATTCAAATTGTTTCCAGATGAAAAATTGGGGAAAGGAAAAGCAATGGGTGGGTGGCACCGGTCACTCGGTAGCTTAGATTACACACTAAAGCCATTTTTAAAGGATTAACACTAGGCATACAGTCACCACTTTCCCTTTTACCCCACCCTCGCCTTTATAAAGTAATCAGCTTTAATCTCAGCCTAATGAATGGCTCCCAACAGCATGTTTATTTTAGCAGAAATAGAAAAAAAAAACACAAAATTCCTATGGATCTCAAGAATTCTGAAGAAAAGAGCCACCAAAACGAAACTGAAGGTCTCCCATGGCCTCACTTCAAAAGGTACTATGAAGCTACAGCAACCAATACTAGTACTAGGCACGCAGACAGGCCAGTGAGTGAACAGGAACCCCAGAAACAAACCCTTGTGTGTACGGCCAAATGCCTTCCAACAACCAATGCCGCTGGAGAAGCAGAACATCCGCATGCCAAGAAGTGGCTCCTCCCAGTAATACCACACACAAGGGTTAACTCAAAGCGGACCAGACCCAAAAGAGTTGAGATTATAAAACCCTTAAGCAAACAAAGGAAAACAGCCTCATGGCACTGGATTTGACAACTGTTTCTGCAATGCATTATCAAAAGCAACCAAAGAAGCAATAAACTGGATTCAACAACAAAGAGATTATCATAGAAGGCAATCAGCAGCATTTAAAGGCAGAAGAGCAGATGTGCAAATCACATACCTGGTTGGGGCTAACATCCAAAAGGAACAACAACCAGCTCAAATAACCCAATACAAAAGTGGGCAAGGATCCGATGAAGACAAACAGGCTCATGAAATGATCATTAGAGAACTGTGAGCCAGTGCCATAGTGAGGGCAGGGGCTGAGCTCAGGAGCAAAGTACCTGCTGCCATTTATGAGAACTTGGCGGCTCAATACCCAGTCGCCCAGAGACAGCCCACAGTGAGATTCCCTGCTCACTGCTATTGAAATAGCTACTACAGACATCACCAACAGCAAATGCTAAGCTTGGTAAAGTGGAGAAACTGCAGCCCCCAGGCACAGCTCACAGGAAAATAAAATGCTATAATCCTAACAAAACACAGCATAGCACACTCTTGAAAGATTAAAAATGATAAAGCCAATGACCTATACCTGTGACCTATGTCTACAATCCTGGCCACTGAGGAGGCTGAAGTGGGGAGACTGTTGGAGTTCTCAGTTCAAGACTAGACTAAACAACACAGTAAGACCTTGTATTAAAGAAAAAAATTAGAAATAAAACAGCTGACATGGGGGCACACACCTTTAATTCAATAACTCAGAAGGCAGAGGGGCAAACAGATCTCCATGAGTTCAAGGTCAGCCTAATCTATATAGCAAATTTCAGGCCAGCCAAGGCTGCAGAGAAGACCCTATCTCAAAAAAACAAATAAAGCCGGGCGGTGGTGGTGCACTCGGGAGGCAAAGGCAGGCGGATCTCTGTGAGTTCGAGACCAGCCTGGTCTACAAGAGCTAGTTCCAGGACAGGCTCCAAAACCACAGAGAAACCCTGTCTCGAAAAACCAAAAAAAAATAAAAAATAATTTTTAAAAATCATATTATCCAACAATTATATTCCTGGATCTACACACTAAAGAATTGAAACCAGGGTCTGGAGTGCACATGCGCACACCTGTGTTCACAGTAGGAACCAAAAGGTGGAAGCATCATTAGGTGGACAAACAAAATGGGAACAGACATGAGATGCTATTCAGCCTTAAAAAGGAAGAAAATGCTAACCCATGCCACATGGATAAACATAAAGGATATTATCCTAAGTAAAATAAGATAGTCATGAGAAGATAAGTATTGTACATCTCCACTCATATATTGTCGAGTAATCAAATTTCTAGATACACCATGTAGAATGGGTACTGCCAAGGCTGGGGCAAGGGAAACAGTAATTTAATTGGTGTAGAGTCTGAGTTTTACAGGACATGCTCTAGGCTCTGTGTGCATGGATATGAATGTGCACTGGCTGTTCAAGAGTGTGCAGCAATGTGTGCACTGGCTAGTCAAGGCGGGGTGGCAGGGGAGAGTCACAAAGGTCCCTGTGTTCACAGAAAAGCACAAGGGAAACCAGGAATGTTAAACCCAGAGGGTTGGGGCTGGAGAGATGGCTCAGTGGTTAAGAGCACCGGCTGCTCTTCCAGAGGTCCTGAGTTCAATTCCCAACAACCATATGGTGGCTCACAGCCATCTGTAATGAGATCTGGCGCCCTCTTCTGGCGTGTGGGCATACACGGAGGCAGAATGTTGTATACATAATAAATAAGTAAATCTTTAAAAAAAAAAAAACACACAGAGGGTTGTTCCTTCAAAGGGAGGGATGCATAACTTGTTATCTACCTTGAAAGCTGGGGGCTGATAGTAGCCTGGTGACCTTTGTACTATCTGTGAGGCTGAGATCACACTGGATCCCCCACCCCAGATCCTTATCGTGAGCTTGCCAATCTACAGAACCCATCTTTATGGAAGGTGTCACATGTTCTTTATAGAATTTCAATATAGTCATATATTAAGTTTTATTGTCCAAATGGACTGAGTTGATTATCACCAGGAAAATTTTCAAGAAATTGTGCTGTGGTTAAATATGCCTAAAATAAACTACTTGGAAGTAGTCTGAACTAACACCAGCTGAGTCATATTGAACAGAACAACCTTCTTGCCTCCCACTCTGCTGGTTTAGGGGTTGCAGAGACCCCTGCATGTGTGCAGCAATGAGAATATGCACTGATTGTTCGAGGGCACAATCAAAAAAGGTGATCACTGTAGGCAAGAAGTTTAAAGTCAAGCTGGACAATCAAGCAAAAAACAACCTTCAGTCTCAAGAAAACAAAACCCTAAAAATTGTTGTTGATGATGGGGCTAAGAATGTGTTCAATGGCAGTAACTGCTTAGCATGTGCAAAGCCCAAGGTTCAACCGCAAAAAAATGTAACAATAACAATAAAGCATTTGATGAAACAGGAAGGAAATTAAGTCATCCTGAGCTAGCTGAGGCTAAATTTGGTTGATTTTTCTAACAAGGACCTGAGGTTCACTGGATTGAGCAAAGAAGATGTGTTTAGATTTGTCAACTTGACACAAACAAAAATAACCTGGAAAGAAAGTTTGATTGATGGATTGTCTCAACATCAGGTTGGTCTGTGGCTCTGTCAGGGACTGTCTTAATTTAGTTAATCAATATGAGAAGACCTAATCTATGGTGGTAGCACCATTCCCTAGGCAAAGTATCCTGAGCTGTATGACATTGGGGAAATGGATTAAAGTACATCTAATAAACAAGTGAGCATGCATGCATTCATTTCTTTCTCTCTGCTCATACGTGACTAGCCATTTGGGGTGTCAGCCTTGACTCCTCCACTATGTTGGATTATAAACTAAAAGCATAAACTGAAATAAACCTTTTCTCCCCCAAGTTGAGATTTTTTTTTCTTTTTCTTTCTTTTTTTCTTTCTTTTTTTTTTTTTTTTTTTTTTGGTGGTTGTGGGGGGTATCAGGATATTTTTTATCATGGTAACAGAAATGAAACAAGACAGAAGAACATTCAAATGCAAAAGAATAAACAGGATAGTTACCACCAGTAGCACCACCTGAACACAAACAGCAATAGAGTTACAGGCAGTCACTCTGGACTTCACACGCCATAAGACCAGAGAACTGTATTTGTCACTTAAAGCTGCTAACATCTTCTATAACTCATCTGATCAAAATGCTGCCATTTCCTTGGGGTTTTACAAGTTCTGAGAACTCAATCTGAGCTCGATCAAGCCTCAAACTCACCTCATGTTGATATGGAAGGAATTATTCTTGTTGACTTCAAAGCCTCCAGACCAAATGCAATTGGGAACGTCCATCAGCCTGACACACAACAGCTGGTCGTAGTCATTGCGTGGCCAGTGGAACACCACACTGGAACCAGGCAAGGTGGAAATGTAGCCATTGGGGTTGGATGTTCCCTAAAACATACAGATCGGGGCTTTAGTCACATTACTCAAAACCTGAGCAAGTCACATACAATTCTTGCTGAGTTCCTACTCTCAGCCTTATCCTACACAAGAGCTGCTGGGTCACTCATGTCATAAAACACAGTCTTGATGAGAAGCGAGCCTCGATTTTAAAAACAAACTCTGGCCATTCTTCAAAGCAAACTGCTTACCTGTCCCCGGGCAAATTCCCTTTGTGCAAATGCAAGCTTGTGAGATGATTTATTATCCAACAGGTAACGGGGCGCAAAGATGACCATACAAGTGTCAATATAGCGACCTCGGCCTTTCTTGACATCAATACCTACAAATGACAAGAACCATTTCATTGATTAATTATGACTGAAAATTCTTGTTCTGACAAAAATAAGTAGCCTTCATAATTCCTTAGTTCCTGTGAGCAAACACGTATGTCATCTGGAGTGGGTATGAAGCCCTTCAAGAATGGAATGGAAATATTAGCTCCTCACAATGTTTAATTCCTTTTAGAAAGCCCTGGGGGTGGGTGGCGAGATGGCTCAGTGGGTAAAGACAACCTGATTTTGATCCCTCAAACCCACATTGCTCACTCCTATTAGTTGTCCCCTGACATCTACACAATGTACCATGGCATACATGCATGCATACAAAAAATAAGTAAATGTTTTAAAAATCTCAGGGTTTCCCCTGTATACACCACTATAATAACAGCTAAGACACATGGATGTTTTGGTTGCATATAGCTTAGTTTTCTGTTTATGAAACTAATCATTCAGCCAACTGCACGCTACAATGATGCTTATACTTAGGACCCAAACTCCCCCCACCAAGAGATCTGCCTTTGATAAATGGAATCCTCCAACTACTTAGTTGGATTCTACACCACTCTGAACTCAATTAAGTACTCTATCTAGAATCTTCTCTAGTAATTTTAGTCTACTATCCAATAATCCAACTCATAAGCAATGCTAGGATTTATTTATTCATTAAAAAATAGGTCTTCCCCACTTACTACAAACTGGAAACATATATATACATTCATAAAACACCCAGTGAGAAAGAAATCTCAAACCAACTAGTTTCACATAAAGACAAATGAAGTCACACTGAGTCACCTTGTAAAATCTGATGACAATTTTAAAAACTACAACACTCAGCAGGATGACTCACTCATTCGCTATGACAATAAATACAAGAAATAAGTTCAAAGCTCTGTACTGAGTTCTGGATATATAATAATTAAAAATACTTATACCCAAAGTAATAAAAATAGCAGTCCTAATGCTTATCGACCCCTTCATATAGGTTAGGCCCTCTGTGTGGCTTTACACTTAATTTTCACAACATTCCTCTGGAAAAAGGGTATTAGTCACTTCTGCTGCACTAAGGCATGGGAAGTGGAGTCACGTGATCTATCTAGGTCATGCAGCTACAGACAAGGCTAGGAGGTCAGCCTAGGCACCTAGTGAGAGTCAGCACTCCTCCCAGTTACAGGTACCAACCTAAGGACCCCTAGCGTGCTTCAATTGGCCTGAGAGATCAGCTGAGATAAAAAGACTGAGCAGTCTCTGGAGACTGTCTCTGGAATTCTTACCTAAGATACCACATGTCTCAAGAGTGATAGGAAACCCCCACACACTTTTCTTCTGGGACAAGAAGAAAAGCTTAAGTTGCCAGAAACCAACAGTGTCAGCGTCAGCAGATCTTACTAATAAGAAATCCACTTCAAAAGCTGGCCCAGAGCAGCACAGACACGCTGCTTCTGGGAAAAGGTGATCTTTCTATTTCCCTTCTATCCTAGTTTACACCCTGGCAGACCCTGATGAATTTAGCTGAGATCAAAATGCACAAAATCCTTCTTTTTCAAGGTGCATATCCTGGCTTTTCTGCTGGGGATTGCCTTGACAACGCACACACAAATGTCACAAAGCCGAGGACTTTTAAGATCCTATCTTGGCCCATTCCTTTTGTCCCTTCACTTGGAAGAAGGACAGAATTCAGATAACAGGCCTATAAGGAACACAGGTTTACAGACACTGCCAGGTTACACATGCGTTCACAATTTACACCTGCATCCACGACTACATACGCATGTACATTACACATGTGCTCAGTGCTCTACTTGCTTGTCTGCCACAACTCTGTGGCTCTCAGCAAGAGTTGTGCTAAAAGAAGTAACTTTGAGCCCAGTGGTGGTGGTGCATGTCTTTAATCCCAGAACTCGGGAGGCAGAGGCAGGCGGATCTCTGTGAGTTCGAAGCCAGCCTTGTCTACAAGAGCTAGTTCCAGGACAGGCTCCAAAGATACAGAGAAACCCTGTCTTGAAAAACAAAAAACAACAACAACAAAAGAGAAGGAGGAGGAGGAGAAGGAAGAGGAGGAGGAGGAGGAGGAGGAGGAGGAGGAGGAGGAGGAGGAGGAGGAGGAGGAGGAGGAAGAGGAAGAAGAAGAAGAAGAAGAAGAAGAAGAAGAAGAAGAAGAAGAAGAAGAAGAAGAAGAAGAAGAAGAAGAAGAAGAAGAAGAAGAAGAAACAACTTTGTTTCTCTCCCTTCCCTAATCTGTCCGAAATACAGATTTCAGTTAACCTGGGTAGCTGGTTTTGAAAAATAAATTATGCACAAGCCGGGCCACCAGAAGGCCCCACCCACTCGAGGGGTGGAGAAGACAAATGTGAGTAGAATGCTCTCTTAGCTCAAATAAAGCTGGTTCCTTTGAGAAATTTTTATGTCCACTGTAAGGAAGAAGTTTTAATGTGAGTAGGAACACAAACCCAGGATGGGAGCATGAAACAAATTCAGGTTAAATTAACTGAAAAGGAAACTATGCTTGAACAATTCTCCTGTTAAGAAATCCTCAAGCAGGGCAGCCAAGCTGACTCAGCAGCTAAAGGCGCTTGCCTCCAAGACTGATAACCTCAGTTCCATTTCCATGATCCGCACAATGAAAGGAAAGAATCAGCTCCGGCACACTGTCCTCTGATGTGCATACCTGTGCACAACACATGTCTACACACATGTGCGCATGCACACACATGCACACATTCGCACACATTCACACACACACACACACACACAAAATAATTGAATACTTTTTAAAAAGAACTCAGGACTAAGCTACCCCATTCTCTGTAGGATTCTGGGTAAATTTGTACCATCATGGTTCTTCCTCCTACATGACTGTCTAGACCAACACCAACACTGTACAACATTCCAGCGAATCCTGCAACCTCTTCTGGCCTCCTTGGGCAGGACCCAGAACCAGGCAGTTTTAGGCTAAACATGGCTGTAAAGTCCCTGGAAATGATTTACTACAAAGCCACACTGCTAACATACAAAACATGGGGAATACTTATTATATCTCATTGACCCTGAGCCTTTAGGAAATGCTTCACTCAACTGGGTATAGAATCCTCCCTGACACACCCATGAAGACGAGTAGGGGGCGTGGCATCCCCAAGTACATTTTACTGTATTTTTTGCCTCGGATTCACACAGCGCTGTCCTCCGATCTCTGCCCCAGGCCTCCTGTCCACATCTGGACTGTCACTTCTTACCTGCTTGTGGTTTCTAAGTTTGAATTAATGTGTGGGAACACCACAGGATGGGAGTGCTCTAAGTGTTTCTCTTATTCCCCTGAAAAAAGGTGTTTCATAGAACATATCTACAGAGATATTAATCTAGTGTTCAGAGAAGAGATATAGGACCACCGTCAAATCAGAAAACCTGCACTTGCTGCCAGGTCAACATGCATGGCTGGTTTACTCATGTAGGCCTAGGGTCTTTGGCCAATGGTACCAGTCCGCCCTCAGTCCCAAACATAACCCACCAATGTTGTAGATGAGCCCCGGGCGGTTTCCTTGCTGGATGACTTTCAAAGCTCGGACACCACTGCCACCATCCAGGGAGAAGCCCTGGCACCAGCCAGGCATGCCTTCTGGACGAATCCCTCTTCCGATTCGCATGGTGCAGCTATGATGGGTAAAAAAGCAAACATGTACACATCCATCCACGACAGATTCCGAGTAAGGAAACACGGGGGCTGCCACCCACTTAGGTCTTTCACACCGACTCTCAACCCTACCTCCTGTGGACCCCTAGCACAGTGAGACAGTTCACTCCAAAGGCAGCCACAGCACAGCAGTGGGTGAAAGACTGAGAACTGCAGCTAAGCACTTTGGGAGGAAACACTAGAATTCTCTATAAACCTACCACACGCTACAATCTCTACCATTCCCTTAAAATCCTAAGATTCAAGAAACCCCCTGAGAACACACTGTAAAGCGAGGCAGCTGAGGGAGGTCTTTCTGACAACAAGTATGATCACAACAGTAGAGCACTGGGCGGAGCTTGAGTCTCATCAGGGAACAAAGACTCCAGGGTGTGTGTTCCAGCTCTGCCAGTAAAAAACAATGTGCCTCAGTTTCCTCACAAGATTTAATAGTATTTCCTCCCCTCACTGAACCACTGGAGGCCAAGGAAAATGCAATGAGATGGTCTACAGGAAACTGGTCAGGAAGTGTGACTGCCACGTGTAAACCAAACCATGACAAATGCCAACTCTTAGACCTCAGACTGCCACGAGAGAGAAACGGCTAGATATCCGGCTGCGTCTCCTCCAACAGCCAGAACTCTGAAAAACTGTAACCTTACACTAGACTCAGGCTGGCCGTGATAAACACATCGTATCCATGGGAGAGCACTGGGGCCACCTAATAGTGTTGACTGGAGTGACCTGGGGCTGCCTGGCAGTGTCCACCAGAGTGCCCTGGGGGCCACCTTGCGGTGTCCACCAGAGAACACTGGAGCACATTCCTGAGAGGTTTCAGCAGTGCCCTACAGATGGAGGTGAGAAACATAGGACACGCCCATTTTCTTCAGATTGGGGCTCTAAACGCCTGAGGAAAACTGAATGCCAAAAACAACAAAAGTGAATTAATGTCCCTATGTGCCTTAAAAAGACACCTTGCTTAACCTCACAAGTGCTTCCCCACTCCAGACCTCCACGAATTTTAAGATGGAGCAACAGCACACTTGGGGTCTCAAAACCTCACACAATCTCAGCGGGATTCTAGGACTGCCGAGGACAACCCTTCTCCTCCCTAATCCACCTCTCCAGGTCTCAAAACTGCTAGCAGAAAGATATGGCAGTAAAAAGAAGAGGATGCCCAATCTCTCTTCCCTGGCACAGTTACAAATAAAAGTCCTACTTCAATAAAATAAAACTACCTTTCATTGCAAACTCACAAATGGTTTATTCTCAGTATCAAGTAACATATAACTTGGGGTTAAAAAAAAAAATCCCATTAAGTCAGGGCTCCACTGCTGCCAAGTCAGGCCTGTGGCCTACAGGACAGTCTACGTACACAGGAAGATGCTAGCCCTGCTGATTTCTTCCCCACTAGCTCACTGGCCTTCCCATCCATAGTCACACTCACAGGTTTGGCTGCTCTTTGTCAGCATAGCAGAAGAGGAGAGGGCTCAGGCTCCGGGCCAACTCATGCTCCTCAAACTGGCCTGCAGCATCTGTCTTTGCATTGTCCTGTCTGAAGATCAGTGGTAACCCTTTAGGAAGGAGGGAAAAGTTTATAACGTTCCCACCCAGTCTCCCAGGGAAATATGCAAACAGCAAAAGGGGGAAACCACCTCAAGGGAAGCAGGGAAGGGAGTTCCAGCCCACTGTCTACAGAAACCTAAATGGGCAGCTTGACTACAGTCAGACAGACAGTAGGGACGACTAGGCAGATTGGACTGCTAAGGTAATGTCTGCACTGGCTCCAGTTAGTCAGCTGACAAAGGCATCCAAACGCCCAAGTCAAAGGTCTACCTGGATGGTCTCCGGGTATACCTGTTTTGTTGATTAGCCAATATGGCGCGGAAATGAAGATCTTTAAGGACCCTTCTGCGCGACATGCAATGCGGATGGTAAGGTTGAGCTGCCGCCGGTTGACGTCATAGAGTCGCATTCTGACCATGTAGTTCTGGGTCCCAGGGGGGATGAGCAATTCTTTACAGAGTGGGAAGTTCTCCAGTGACACCCCTAAAGGGACAAGACATCAATTTTCTGGACTTGCACTTGAGTTTGTCAAAAACAGCCCATAATAAACTAAACTGGAGTCCTTTATAGAGAAATCACTGAGATCTACGTGGTAGAAACCTCAAGGCCACTTTCATCTCGTTGGATAGGAATAAATATGAAGCAAACCAGAGCCCAAGAGACACATTAGGAAGTCTGTGTTGTAGAATATTATTTTAAGTAGGCAAAGGTGTGTTACATTTATGTTGCAGAATATTACTTTAGCTGTGTAAAAGTGTGTTACTTTTGTTTATGCTGCATTATTTTAATTATGTAAAGATAATGTTGCACTTTTCCACCTTGCCTGCCTAAGGCACCTGATTGGCCTAATAAAAACCTGAACAGTTAATAGCTAGACAGGAAAAAGGACAGGTGGGGCTGGCGGGCAGACAGAATAAATAGGAGGAGAAATGTAGGCTCAAACAGAAGAGAAGAGGAGGAAGGAAGGGGAGTGGGAAAAATACATAGTTCAATTAAAAAAGAGAAAGAAGGAAACAAAAAGGGACAGGTGCAGGGCAGGAAGCCAGGCAGATGCCACCAGCCACAGAGAGGCAAAGAAAGTAAGATACAAAGAAGCGTGTAAAAAGCTCCAAGACAAAAGATACAAAAAGAAAGGTAAGAGCTAGTCAGAAACAAGTTAGGCTGAGATCCACCTGCCTCTATCCTTCCCAAGTGCTGAGATTAAAGGTATGTGCACCACCTCCTGAAGTTTACTATTCCAATCGTAGAGTTCCTTGAAGGCCCCAAAAAAGTTACGGTTAGTGACGTCTGCTTGGTGTTTGAAATGCAGCTGTTCTCTACCCTGACCCATACAAATGAAAGTTAAGGAGCAATAAACATTGCAACCTCGATCTCTGCATCAATAACACAGGTCAAATAAGTGCTGCTATAAGGATTACATGAGAGCACAGGTAAAGAGCCTGACTTCGGACATTTGCCTCTTCCCATTCTACAGCTAGGAATATGCATAGCTGAAAAGATGCAATTACTCCCTATACCCACACACAACAAGGGCTCTGTTGACTACTGCATGGCGAAGTCCTTGGCTCTGAGTCAATTCACTGAGATATCTCATGCAACTTTCTTTCTCCGAGGGACTCAGAACGCTCACAAAATACTCCCTGGTATTTTTCACGATGTTACTATAAATGTTGCTAGGGCAGCCTTACCCAGTTCGATATTCTGGGACGTATCAGCCGTGGGGAGGGCTGCCTCTTTGCCAGGTTTCAGGGTCCCATTAATTGGCATTCCTTTCACATAGAAGTCAAGCTCACAGGGCAGCAAGTTGCAGATGACCACTGTTGGTAGGAGATATATGGTATGCCCAGGCTGTCTGAAAATCTGTTTTGCACTGTCAGAAAATATGTTTGAGGGCATGTAATCTGGATAATTCTCTTTCTTTATGGCTACACAAAACCTGTGAAGACAAAACAGTATGAAAAAAAAAATGTCATCCTGAATTAAGAACTGGAATTTGTTTCTCCTTAGCCAAATAACATTACAACATTTCGGGTCAGCCAGATAGCTGCAGCCTTTAATGAAAATACATGGACTGAGATATGACACACAGTAAAATGTATAGGTTTTGAATTCTGGGGCTTATATGCTCCTGTGTGACCATCACTCCATACAAGCTAAAGACTAACGGGCAATCAGCCATTATTTGTTCCTGTGACACCATCACTCCATATAAGCTAAAGACTAATGAGCATCGGCCATTATATGCTCCTGTTACATTCAAAATATTTTCTAATTTCGTTTGTAATTTCTCCTTTGACCCAAGGGTTATTATAAGTACAGTTTAATTCCCAAATACACAAGGTTTGTCTAGGCATCTTATTGCTGTTGATTTGATCCAATTCTATTATCAGGATATGTATTCTGCATGATTTCAATTTTTAAATATTTATTGATCTTAATCTTATGGCCCAAGAGAAGGCCTCTCTTAAGGAATGTTCCACTCATACTTGAAAATAATATAGAATCTGGACTCACTGAGCAAGGCACTCTCTGAGCACATCCCAGCTATAACGAGCTGGTTGACAGTGTGACGGGAATCTTAGATATATATCATTTCGCCAATTGTGATTCCACGTGTATTCTCATCTATTTCTCTTTAGTCTCTCTACAACTGGCACATTTAGCCTAAGTGTCTGCTAGAACTCTTCGTACTATGTTTGTAGTAACTTTGTAAGTTTAAGCTAAATGAATGCCCACTTTTACTCTACAAAAAGTATAATAGGGAGCTCTTGTCTGGATGGGGCTTAAAGTCTCTGAGAGCTTGAAGGCAGCATCCACTGTCTCTTCCAACACTGAGCCCAGGAAGATGCCTTCACATACTACAGAGGGAAACACAGGTTTAGATGGTGAGGCAATTTTGTCAATGTGCTCAATAAAGTCAGCATCAGGCATGAATCTTGACTTTGAAATTATTCCCGAGAAAAAGCCCCAGGCCCAGGAGCTGGCTTCCCAATTTAGATTTGTCTTTTCTTCCCTTTCTGTACTCTGTTTGTACAGATGCACAGATATGGCACCTGATCCGATGTGGCTACAACCTCCTGTGGTTGTTCCCCCGAAAAACTTTAACTCAAGAACTTACCGAATGAGAACTCAGGGTGTTAAGCAAACACAGAGGACTTGCTAAGGGTCTGCAGAGATTCCGCAGAGGAAAAGCCAATGCCCAGGCACCCATCCCAGAAGCATACACACCTGAAGAACCGGCTTTTCTCTGTGTCCATGGAATGGCACTCCCGTTTGCTGCTGCTGACCTCTGCGGTCTTCACTACGTTGGTCCAGTGAATGGGAGCCTTACAGAAAAACACACCCAGTCCTTTGGGTCGGGCCTGCAGCCTCCAAGAAGTGAGGTGTAGAGGCACAGCAAATGAGTCCCCTGGCATGATAGCGGGAAGCACCACTGGTTCTGTCACAGGAATAAGGGATTTAGCAGTTGCAGGAGATGGTCCCCACCTCAAGGCTTACTATGTACTGACTGCATGGGGACGGACAGTCACAATAACAGTAGAGAAGACCTAGTTCTACACCATCTGAACGTACTGTCAGGAGCTGAGGGACTGTCCAACCGTAGTTCCATTGGTGTCTCCAGTCTGTTCTTTACAATGAGGGCAGATCGAACCGTGATTACTTTCCGTGCACTGCCTTCCATTGTGACAGCAAATACCACCCGCACAGGTGGGAGCGAAGAGAACTGGGAAAGAGAGAAAGAAAATAACTGTGCATCTGGAAACACAGAGTTTGTGAATTCCAGAGTGTAAGAAGTCTGGAGCATTTTGTCACCAAAGCTTTTCAGTGAGTTATTCTCCACCCCAAACCTATTTCACCTCTAAAGTGAACAAGCAGGCCATAAATATTGCTAAACACGAATACTATTATAAAAGAGGCAGGACTGCTTGGTATGGTGGCACATACCTTTAATCCCAGCACTCGGAGGCAGAAGGCAGGCAGATCTCTGTGAGTTCAAGGCCAGCCTGGTCTACAAGAGTTAGTTTCAAGACAGGCTCTAAAGCTACAGAGAAATACTGTCTTGAAAAACCCAAAACAAAAAAAATAAAATAAAAAATAAAAAGCCAGAGATAACTCAGTGGTTAAGAGCAGTGGGCACTGTTCCAGAGGAACCAGGTTCAATTCCCAGCACCCACATGGCAGCTCACATCTGTAACTCCAGTTCTAGGAGAGCTGCCCTCTTCTAGCCTCCTCAGGAACAAGATATTTACATGGCACACTTACATACACACAAGCAAACACACATATAAAATACTTAAAAAAGAAAATAAATCTTTCTTTAAATCATCAACTTTTAAAATGTCTATAAAATAATCTATACAGATATAACACCACAAAGTATGTCCCAAGAGAAACCACCAAGGCTGGAGATATCCGGGCTCAGCAGTGGGGTATTTGTGTAGCATGCAGGAGACCCTGGCTTCAATCCTTAGCTCCACAGAGAAAGGGAGGGAGGGTTAGGCCCAGGACTCCAGATATAAAGAACTTCAACTGAAATAGTGCTAATAACCTATTCAACTTTCCAAATTTCCTATGAATTAGTAAAAACAAAAAGAGGCTGCAAGCCCTCATTAAAAAAAAAAAAAAAAAAAAAAAAAAAAAAAAACTGTAGACAAGACTTGTTTTCAGCTATCCTGAGGAAATAAGAACAGTCACCTGAAGCAGCTGAAATCAGAGACACTGAGGTTGGACCCTGTAAGGCACTAAATGGTTTCCCTCGCATGGCATCTCCCTCCCAAAGTGAGGCTGAGAAAGCATTCCCTAAACACTAACAAGGGGCTGGTCCTACCCAGACACACACACAGAGACAGAAAGAAGTCTGCAGAGGCTTCGACCTGTCTGTGAAAAGTACAGTGTGCAGGAAAGTTCTGTGCTTTGGGGACATTCCTCAGCAATGTGTGACTTTTTCTCAGTGTGACTCTCGTGATGACAAAAAAACCTAGTATTGTGTTCAAGAACTTTAAAAATAAACTTCCTTCTTCATCCTAACCCTCCAGGTTCTGCTCCATAACCATGCCTTGGTTTCATTTGCTTTGCTTTTCATGTAGCCCAGGCTGACTTGGAACTTAATATGTACCCAAGGACGGTCTTGAGCTCCTGCCCAGACTCTACTTCCCAAGCACTGAGATTACAGGCATGTCCAACCCTTACAAACAGGAAGCTAGATTTAGACTCAGTATGAGAGGGAAATGGTTCATCATTGCTGTTGGGTTGCATTTGCTGTCCTAAGTTCCTGTATGTTCACTTACATACAAAACCCTTTACAATTGCCACACAGAAATATTTATTTAAGGATGACTTCCACATGAGATACATTGAAGAGGATTTTGAAATCACAGCTCTTAGCACATACTGATGAGGCTTCTTTGCCACAGAAACATATGATAACACAGCCAAATGCTTCATTCTGCCAACCTTATTGTTATTAGAGCAAATTGTATGAGAATCATCCTAGCAACCAAAATAACACAAAGCAGAGTGCTGCAAAGTCCAAGTCACCGACATCAAGCCATCTTTTCTGGTGTATTTTTGGGTTTCTGGTTTGTTTTTACTACTACTTTTATTTATGTGGATGTGTGTATCTCAGTGTGAGGAATGCCATGCATACAACCACCTTCAGGAAGCCAGAAGAAGGAACTAAATCCTCAGGGTTGGAGACACTGGCAGCTGTGAGCTGCCTGACATAGTGCTGGGAATTGAACTTAGATTCCCTGAGCCTCTCTAGCCCCCTTTCTGGAGTGTTTTTAAGGAGCAAAAGTAGTCACAAATCACCATCAAAGCTCAAGCCTTCACTGGTCTAGTCCCCAAGGAACACACACCAGAGCTTCCAGGCCTACCTGAAACTTCAGTGCCTGGGATCCACAGGCACAAGAAATCAAAAAGGAAAGCCTGGAGCATGACGTTCATGTCACTTTGCAATGATAGGCGGTCATCTAACGACTTGTATTTCCTTGCATGGCCTTTGGACCAAGCACAGGCTATACAAAACTGAACCAGGGAAAACGTCTAGTTCAGGTGAGAAGGAAAGGGAGGCCTTGGAGGCACCATAATCCTCAGCAATGTTCACTAATTTAGAAGAACCATGAGTAGGAAAAGGTAGGATGAGTGCCAGTCACACACAGGCCGCAGAGCCCTTGACCATCAAGAAACACAGTTATGTATAATCTCAGTGTGGTGTATACACTCAGTAAGCACAATGATGACAACAGAAAGATCATACTCACATAAACCTGGGGATGTATGATATTTGTTCTGCTGCTTGGGCTGCCAATCTAAGAGAGAGTCGCAGAGTCAGAGCATCAGCACAGACCCTCAACAGCAGGTGCAATTACATTCAGTGACAATCTAACTGCCTTGAGCGGTGCTGAAACTACTTTCAGGCACAGTATGTCTAAAGACAACACGCTATGTCCTGCACAGCAGGGAGAAAACAAAGGTCAGTCTACAAACGTTTAACAGCTGTGAGCTTCCTCCAGCACCCAGCGATGCAATGGAAGGCATGTACAGGAAGAGTCGGTCCTTTCACTGCCTGGCATGAACTTAGGGAGAAAAATAAAGAATTGTTTGCTCCCATTGAAGACAGGTGGGGTACCAGAGAGAAAGAGAGAGACCTTAAAAACAAACACCTATGGTATGGTGTTCTCTGAAAGTATCTCTCTACAGTTTCTACCACATCTCTGGTGCCCATAAATAGTCATCTGCCCAGCAAAGCATGAATATGGCACCTGTATCACCTGGACACTGGCCTCTGCCTACACCAGCAACTAGGGAAGCTGTCTGCATCCTTCCCCAATGCCCTGCAGCCCCAGGACCACAGACCAGGGCAAAACTAGGAGAGGACATATGAACTCGCATGATCAGATAAAAAGGAACAATGGTCAACTCTGTACCTCATTGCCACACAGGATTTGGTACCTCAGAGTTAAAAGGATCACAGAAGAGTACTATCATATGAAAATGTATATAAATTATAAAACTTTATAATACATCAAAAACAGTCAAGATAGTTCACACCCTCCGACTTAACCACGCCCAGATCATGTGCTGTGTGGTCAGGCTTACGATGGTCACCCTGTACCGAGCATGTACAAATTCTTACCTCATCTCTATCCCCTACACAACACAGTATTAGCAACCATTTCCACAGCACTTATGGTACTAGGCACACCCTAGGTACTCTAGAGAGAATTTCCAGTTTACTGGAGAATATGCATGACTTGCATGCAAACACTATGCTACCTAACACAAGGGATTTGAACACCTAAGATTTGGGTATGTGGAGGACAGGTAAAGTCGTGAAACCCATCCCCCAGAGACACTGAGGGATTGCTGTATTCAAGTTTCCAGTCGGTAAGGAGTCAAGAAAGACATCTACCTACATGCGATAGCACGTTACTGACAAATGTCCACCTTGTTTTCTTCTGATGGCAACCACTGACTGGCTTATCTGCATGTTGATTACCAACCCCTACCCCGAGCCAATAACCCACTGTTCTCTTCTTAGAAATAGTGGAACAAAGCACTTCCCTGGAGCTGTGTGACAGTCTGGCCTGGCAGGGTATGACATAACACCACACAGCAGCCACTCACCGTAGAGGAAGAGGAATTTTTATCTGGTGCTGCATACCGGAAGAAGGTCCCAACCTTGTCCACGGACACTGGACTCACTTGCTCCCAACCATTGACTCGAACTTGCAGTTGATGGATGCGCAGGTCATGAGTATGTCTGTCAATCAGAACAGAAAGGGTCCAGTCTCAAAAAGGAAGGAAATTAGGAGCAGAGACTCCAATCTGATTTACTGTATAATGATGTAAATGCCATCTGGCTAAACCTTCTCAGCACCAGCTAATGAGCAAGGTCAAGAAGGGGGTTTAACAAGCTTTTTTGCTGGTGGCAAGTAGTGAGAAGTGACACGCTTGAACCAAGGGGCATCTACCCTCCTTTCATAAAAACCATGAAATCTTGTATGTTTGCCAGTTCTCTCTCAGAAGCCCCTACCTAGCCTTCATGAGATAATGACGTCAGAGCTAACAGTCGAGTGAAGCAGTCAAAGTATACTAGCCATTGAGTCACGCAACCACACCCTTAGGGATGCATAAGCTTTCTTATTTTGATTCCTTTGTTGGAAATTCTACTCCTCTCAGGAACACATCCAGTCGTTTGGCTCAGACCCTACATAACCACAAGCAGGCCTGGGAGACAGAGCCCTAGGAGTTACAGAGCACTAGTGCTCAGCTGAAATTGGAGCAGCAGGCAGTGGGCAGAACAGAAGGAATGGGAGGAAATTGCACGTTTAATTCTATTTTAGATTTTGCCTAATTCAAGCCAGAAGGCTGAAATGGGGAACTGAACTTGAGGCTGACAGGAAGGGAGGAGGACGGCATGGGGTACAGTGTGCCAAGGAGAAAATGCCAAAAAATAAAAAAAAAAAAGGCATTAATTTTGATGAGTTCAAGCAGCACAGTGGGTTACAGAACACTGAAGTGACACCAAGGACAGGCCCTCTCTAAGGCAAGAGGCAAGGCTTATTCAAAGTCACCATCAACAAGAGCCTCATGAAGGACGGGACATTCCGGAAGTCTGTCCAGCATAGTGATTCCACCCCCACCTCTATAAGACCTCCAGAGACCCAGACCTACATATTCAAAACCCTCGCCAGACAGGACTAGCCTGTGCAAACCTGCACAAGAGTGCTTTGTTGTGAAGGAGGTTTGCACAGAAGCAGGGAACTCAGGCCTGAAACCAGTTTCTTCCACTTCAGCTTGCCCCTGAAATCAGCCCGAGGCTCAAACACTAAACCTTCACCTATTTATATCCATGACAGCCTTCTCATTTAAAAATGCAGTGCGATGCCTTGTTGGACATTCTATTAACTTGTATGAAACAGACTTAAAGCCTTCTTCCGTATTGTGCCAACTCCAACTCGTCTGGCTGGCTGCTGAAAGAGTAACCAGGCCAGCAGTGCCCCTTGATATTACACTGCATCCAATTGCTGCCTTACTCTTACTGTTCTGTATCCTGAGCCTATCTGCTTTGAGAACCTGTCTAGAATAGCACATGGAAACCTGGCCAGGATACAATGAGTGTTAGGATGTAGCTAGTCTTTTCCCAGACTCTGAAATACGTAGTTAACGCCTCACACATTGAATGAATGGGAATAGAAAGAAACGATTTTCCAGATGGCATGACAGGCTATATTTTAAGAGGAAACAATTGACATTCAAAGTATCTTTTCACAATAAAACACTCAAGTCACGAATAAGTGAAAGACAGGACACCAGAGACAAACATTCACATCCATGTCATGTCTTTCACAGAAGGATAAACGGTCAAAGTTTACCTGTGTCTTAACTTTCCTCTGGCTTCAAATTCAAAAGGAATCTCTTCACCCGTGAGGACTTCTCGCCACTCACTGACATTGTGGGCATCATCCAGAAAAGCTCCATTCCCTTCTGGAACCACCCCGGGACTCCCGCTGTGAGACAGTGCAGCCCTGGAATCAAATCAGATGAAAGGTCGTCCCTCCTGCCTTGCTCTCCCTGCTGCCTCTACAGTAGCTCTGAGCCACCGAGAAGAAGTGGTCTTCCTACAACTGACTGACTGCACTGGCATGACACACCCTGGTTGTTCTTTGTGACCCAAGAAGGTCAGTAACTTCGGCTACTCTGAGGCTCGGTTACAACTTCTCTGACTGCTTGGAAATAGATTAAAGTAACGGTGAGCACAGCGGCACATACTAGCTCAGCTGAGGAATGAGGGTGAACATAAAGAAGTTTACATGGCAAGCTTTAGGCCAGCCTGGGCTACATAAGTGAGGCCCTGTTTCAATGTCTTTTAATTTAAAGTAAGTTCACTCGTGTATGTGTGTGGTGTATGCATCTGCATGTTACATTATGCACATGTGTGTATGTGGGGGTCAGAGGTCAACATCAGGTGTCCTCAGTGAATCTCTACCTCGTTATCTGAGACAGGATCTCTCTGTGAACCTGGAGCTCATCAGCTGGCCAACCTGGCTGTCCCTTCAGCTCCAGGGATCCCCATCTTCACTTCTTCTTCTTCTTTTTTTTAAAAATATTTATTTATTTGTTTGTTTGTTTGTTTGCTTGCTTATTTATTATGTGTATAATATTTTGTCTGTGTGTATGTCTGCAGGCCAGAAGAGGGCACCAGACCCCATTACATATGGTTGTGAGCCACCATGTGGTTGCTGGGAATTGAACTCAGGACCTTTGGAAGAGCAGGCAATGCTCTTAACCACTGAGCCATCTCTCCAGCTCCCCCGACTCTTCACTTCTTAGTGCTGAGACAATAGGTACACTACTATCTATGTTCAGCATCTTACAAGTGTGCTGGATCCAATCACTGGCTGAGCCATCTTCCCAGCCCTACACATCAGGCGTTAAGATGCTTGCCTTACAAGCACGAGCATGGGAGTTTGATCACCACAACCCATGGAAGAATCTGGGTGTGGTGGTGCATGGATCCTAGCACTCCTCCTAGGAGCAGGAGACAGGATCCTTAGAGCTGAGTGGCTAGCCAGCCTGGCCTAATCAATAAGCTCCAGGCCAATGGGAGACTCTTTGTCAAGGGAGGTAGATGCATTCCTGAGGATAGCATCCAAGGTTGCTTTCTGCCTCTGCATACACACTCACATACATGCATGAGCACGCACACGCACATACACACATTCACCCACAGCCACATTCACACGCATGCACCAAAAAGAAAAGAAAGAGACCCGTGAAAGCTGTTAGTATCCAGCCACCTGCTCCAGCAGTGAGTCTGGAACATGTACACCAAGGCAGGACTTTCTAAGAGACTATGCTGGTGACCAGCAAGAATTTAACTGACATGAACTGGTAAACAGCAAAGTCTTAGCCAAGGTACCCTCATAGCTAGTAGAAGAAGAATGTCATTTCAAATCAGCTGACAGTCACTCAATTCTGCACTTCATGAAGCTGAAAAGCCCCCCACCGCCCCGTATTCAGAACATTGAGCCAACATCTAAGCAGGCAAAGCTGTCAGCTAAGCTTTGTATTTAGCTTAGGCAAGTTCTCATGCCCTCCTGAGTCTACCCATGCTATCTGGGCCAAAGTGTGCTCTAGAGACAAAAACAAGAGTTCAGGAGTAGTGTTGGAGGGTATTTCCAAAGCAGGCTCAGAAGAAATATGCCAAATACTTAGTTTTGTGACCATATATAGCTTCTTTAAAGAGTGTGGCACCTAAGGAGACCTGGAATGACTTTTCTTTCAACCCGACTATGAACCTAACGCACACCAGGTCAAGATGAGCACAGCTCCACTACTGCACACTCGGAACCACTTCTCTGTGGTCCTTTGCAGAATCAGAACTTCTACCACCAATCTCAGGACACGAGTTACTGACTGATTCGCGTACAAGCCCAGAGGCCTTGAGCAGGGGCCAACCTTGCCCTGGCTGCCAGGGATGTAAGCAGCTCCAGAGACAGAAAGAAAGCACCTTACCTGGTGGGTGTAGTAGTCAGGGTGGCAAACCATAGTGTGCATCCCGTGTGGTTCCGCAGAGCGAAGGGGACAAATGGCTGCCGGCGCTTGGGGGTTTTCACCTCTGCTGTGACAAACAAACAAAAAAGACTATTAATATCTACTGTGTCTTCATGACAGAAACCCTCCTCCGCCTGGGGACAGCACCCATAGCTGCCTCCTGTGTGAAGATGGAAGCGAGAAAAAGGACTACAGGCTTGTTGACATGACAAACAGACGCTGCAAGATTTGCTGGCTACTGTGTGACCCCCCCCACTCACTCAAACACACACACAATACCCACAACTCACATGGGTCTAACTGCTGAGAAGATGGTATCAGAACCTGACCTGGTTTAAAAAAAAAACACACACACACACACACAAGACTGAAAGGCGATTCCTCCCAGTACATTCTCAACACTAACCCTGGTGGAAGCCCGTTTTCTCTTCTAGTGCTATCTTCAAGATCATGGTTTCTGAAAGCTTTTAAAATGAAATTTTAGGTCTCTCTTCTTTTTAGTGGGCACTATGTCTGTGCATGTATGTACAGGCGTGCATGCAGAAGTTAGCGCTGACGATCTTTTCCTCTGTCTTTCTTCGCTTTATTACTTCCTACTTATTTTGAGACAAGGCGTCACATGAATCTGGAGTTCACCGACTGACTGACTGCCGCCTGTCCCCCTCCAACACCAACACTAGGATTATGGACACATGCTACTGAGCACAGTTTTTCCATGTGGGTTCTGGGGATCAAACTCAAGTCCTCATGCTTACACAGAAGAGCCAGTCCCCTAACATAGTTCCCTTTTTAACACAGGCAACCAGCTAGATACTATAAGGCAGGCACCAAGGAGGCTGCAAAGGCAGCATTTCACACAGCTGTTTCACAAAACAACCTCTGATTGGGAACCTGCAGAGAAACAACCACCACCAGAAAATAACATAACCGGATTCTAGGGAGAGGTGAACTGATTCTCAAAACTGATAACTGTCAAAAGGCTCTACAGTGTTCTCAGGACCTTTCTGTGGTCCACTCTGACCAAGGGCCTGTCACCTCCAATAACCATACAAACTAAGTGGAAAGAGGCGGCAGGATCTACCAGGCAGTGACAATCCACGGTAGGAAGGCAGCTGGCTGAGGAGCTCATAGCACATAGACACTGATGACCACAGCAGGCCCCATGGTTCAGCCATCACTTTTGTTTATCCTGAAAGCACAAAGACAGCCACAACGTCGGTGGAGGTGACGGGGGACACATCTCAAGGGACAGCAAATGTTAGCAGTGGAGACCAGTGAGGCTGAAATCATTTTACAGGGACCCATGCTTCCCACAGACAAGACCAAGAAGATAAACCACATCTGTGGAGCCATGATGAACATGCCCTGTCCAGCCATGGCAATCATCAGCCTATTTATTAAGATTCCATCATATTAAGAGTCCATCACTTTCTCTGGTGCTTGCATTGTGGCAGCTTTACAAAGGGAGTAGCGGGGAGTGATGACTGCCAAACAGGCAAATGCATGTTAACACAGGTTCTCTCTGGACAATGGAAACTCAGCAGGCCCTACAACAGTCATCTGCGAATGACAAGAGCAGTCCAGAGCAGTGGTTGTCAACATGTGGGTCAAGACCCACTCTGGAAAACCTCTCTCTCCAAATTATTCACATTAAAATTCATAACAGTAAAAAAACTACAGTCATGAAGTAGCAACAAAATAATTTTATGTTTAGGGACCACCACAACTTGAGGAACTGTACTAAAGAACACTGGAAAGGTTGAGAAACACTGGTATAGAGGGTGCTCCAGTCCCGCATCATGTGGGGATACTGGTGAGGATAATGTTTGCCTACTACTGTGCTCACTTCCATCCCAGGGACCTCATTTGGTTCCTAGGTGCTCCCCCAAGTGCAAGAGTTAAGAGGCTGCAGCAAGAGTTTTCCAAAGGATTAACAGTGCTATGTGCTCAGTCGGGGAGGAGCCTCCCTCCATGCAAGCAAGGAAAGCGCCTTCATTACAGCAGACAAGGGCCAAGAGGAAAGGGACCAGACTGAAAATTTCCTTGTGCAAATCATGCTTTGAGAGAGCAGGTGGCAGATTGGCTTTGACCACTTTGAAATATAGGCTCAAGAACTAGAAATCCATATAGAAAGCAATCTACACGCCTACTGCTGTGGGATTAGATGACATGGGAGAAACCATACACAGGACCCCACATTTCATGTGCTGATCAGACCTAATGACAGAGGCTGAAACAACACAGAGAGCACATAAATCCCAGCACTGCATCAGCATCCAATTGTCTGTGTCCTTGCCTTTGGCACAATATCAAGAAAAAACTCCCAAATCCATCAAAGAGAACATTTCCTGATGGCCTCAAAAAATCTGCCTCCAGTGAGTGAATCTGATTTCTTCAGAGGCTGAGAAAGCCTTAAGCTCCTCACATTCAAGTTTACTATCGGACTAGCTGAGGAAATTCCTACCTCTCTGCTCATCTCTCCCAGAGTAATTGGCCATTCTAAGGAGTGGGATTTTTATGCTACATAGCAACTCGGCTATCAGAAAAGGCCTGCTTTGTGGATCATAATAAAGACACTGAAGCTCTATATCTGATGCTAGCTAGTAACAGAAGAGAAGGCAAATTCCTGTGCTGTCCACAAGAGTCTGTCACATTGGCAACAGGGGAATAGTGCTCAGTGTTTGCCTCAATGAGGAAGTCATCCTGGAAAGCTCAACAGTGGGGATTCAGAATGAACGAAGATCAGAGGCCTCTCTCAAAGACCCACCTCAGCTGAGCCTTCTAAAACCAGAATACACTGATCAAATGCCTTTCGGTTTATCTTTCCCTTTCTTTTGACAGGGTCTTGCTACATAGTCATGGCTAGCCTGGAACTTATGATCCTCCTGCCTCACCTCCCAAGTGCTGGAATTACGGATGTGGACCACCAAACCCAGCTCAAATGCCTTTTAAAATAAAACATATAAAGACCTGTGATTTGGATTTATCACAAACGTACCGTCAGATGAACAGTACTATTAACACAAAGGAAGAAAGGCAGCTTGGTGATATAAACGGTGGCGTTTCTTTCTGCTCTCACTCTCCAGTCCATTCTCTTTCCTATCTCCTAAGTGCATAAATTCCTTTGTAAAGAAACGAAAGATTCTATCCAAGCAATTTGTTGGGAAATACTTTGTTGGCTCTCTGACCAGTGATTACAGCTCCTACTTCACAGAACCCCCACATCCCCATGAGAATACACGCTGGCTGAGGACTCTGTAGGCAAAGCCATACGGCATTGCCTGCCAAAGGATGGCGTTCCTCCACCTCCTTCCTTTTCCTTGGAAGAGCCCTTCATGCCTTTGGCGTCTCTGTCACTGGAGGTCCGGAAAGAGACAGTGAAGAAGCAGATGTCACTCACGACTGCAGCCCCCCCATGATGAGGTGCTGCTGTGCTCCTCTGCTGCAGACATTCTTTCAGGCTACTGAACCAAAGTACTTAAAACTCAATATAGCCCAATTCAGCTCCACTCAACAACACGCATGAAAAAAACAGTGTACAAATGGACATAGAAAGCAGTTCTTGAAACAGGCAAACGGCGCAGCCTCTGGCTGTACTGTACCTCGAGCATAGGTCTGGTACTCTAGGTTAGTCAGACTGGCTGTACTCCTAGTTCTAAGGTAGACAAGAGGGAGGCCTGGTAGACAGGAGAGACAAAGTTAGAGGGTAAGAACAGGTGCGGTGAGGAAGAATCACCTCCACAAACACGAGTTGAGAACATTACAAATGGCATGCATCATGCAATTGTGAGAGCGCCCTTCCTGACTGCTAGGAGCCAAGAACGTGCTTGGCAAAGGCAGCAATTTTCTGCAAGGCTTTGATGGTGCAGCTGTGTCAAGGCACACTGCCCTTTTTCTAATTAGGCAACAATGAATGCATTGAACATACCCTCAAAGAGAACAACAAGTCTTCGGGAAGGTTTTAATTTAAACCATGTTATGTGTTGGCCCAGAAAAGTCTAATCAGTATGCATTTTAAGGGAGATATGCCATTCCAGTTGGAAAAGCGCAGGAGCGACAGGGTGCTGGTCACTGGCCACCTCAAATACTCAAGCAAAAGTCAGTCTGGCCTCCAGATTCCAGCAGTCCTTTCTCGGTTTATCTCACAGGACTAAGTTCCAACTAGACGCACACCTCACAAAACACCTGTACTTCTCATAAACTGATCAATGGAGTCATGCCGCTGAGGTTCACCTACGGAATAAGCCCTTGTTGAAAGGCTGACAACCAGGGCAACACAAAGCAAATGTGCTCTGCTCCCTGCTAGCTAGAAACATTGAAACAGCAGGGGGTTCCCAGGTCCTTAGGAGGAACTTCACACTGAGGTTACTCTGGGAGCCTGGTTTATGTCTGGTCTCAGTCAAAAACCTAACTTCGGGGAGAAATATGGCTAAAGTTCTCAAATAAGATCTGAAAATTAGTAGTCAGTTCAACACGGTTGAAAGCTACTAATTTGAAAGTCGGTGCCACACATGCTGCGGGAAGTCTCTTAGACGGCTTCCAGGAAGACACAGTAAAAAGACATTTGGTGTTTAGGTGTATCAGTGTCAGGTGGCTAAAATAGTGTATCACATCAGCCTCAATAACCATAAAAATCAAGCTCTAATGTAGATAGGGCAATTTACTAACAACAGAAAGAGGAGAAAAGTGTAAGAAAGCGGGAGTGGGCCTTCCAGCGCATCAGGCCTTCCTGGAGTTGGCACTGACTGGACTGAGGTCACCAACTACAGAGCTCTCTTCAGAACCATGCTCTCTTGGACATACAAGGATTGCTTAGAGGCTTCTGGACAGGCAAGGTTGTTTTTTCACCACACAGATTAGGGTTAGGGGAGCTGGAGCTTGGACTCAGAAGCAAAAGCCTGAGAAGAGAGAACAAGCCAAACCGAACCTTTTGTCTTTCCTTCCAGAAACACGAGGCAGTCTGCTCGCACACCCCAGGAGAGGCAAACAGGCACAAATGCTTCCTATGCTAAGAAAGCCCATCTTCCCTGGACTGTTTGCAGACCAGATGGAATATTTACGTATTCATGAGCCATGTGAGGTCCCGCCAAGACTCTCCAAAGAAACCACACTGAAAGAGTTGGGGCTGAGCTGAATTTGGATGACAATGGCTTGTGGAACAAGCAGGACCTGTGGTGTCTGTCACCTCTCCCCAGCTCTGAGGCAAACAGAGCTCCATGCTGAGGTATTCATCAGGACCAAAAACATCATCAACAAAGAACACACTGAATCCTTCCTCAAGAGCCAGTATTCAACTCCTTTATGCACAAGCCCTTCTTTTAAAAAGGTTTTTCCACTTGGGATCTTGCCCTCCCTCTTTCCAAGAATACATACAAACCCTCTAGCACTAGCTTTAAATGTTCTTATAATACAGTTTTTTAAAAATCCTGTCAACTGAAAAACCAATTGATTTTGCCCAACTGAAAATAAAGCGACCAACAGCGTGTCCTGACATGCTCTCCAGTGTCACTGGAAATCAAGAGTAAAGGTTTGCAGATCCCCTCTCCCCCATGTCACTGGAATTAGAGCCTGCAGTAATATTTCAGTAGTTTGTGCCAGAAAACCGTCTTTTCCAAGGATTAAAACCAACAACGGAGGCTAGTCAGAACTTCCTATGGAGTTCTCCACAGAGAGCGAGCATTCTATACGAGTCTCTCGGTGAAGGACTGCTCTGTAGATTAACATTGATACAGACAGGCTTGTGCTTATAGAAACCTTACTTTGTCCAAAGCATGGCGGATCCACTGAGGAGCCCATCCAGTCTTCGGACTTGACTGACTCTGTTTCCTTGTCTTCTTTACAGTAATCTGCCAACCACGACTCCTTGGTACTGACATACTGATCTAAAAAGAATTTCATGAAGACATGAAGAGGGGAGAGATAAACAAGGTAAAAGGTTCATATCAAATTATTTCAATTCAGCAAAACAAGCTTTTACTAAGCACCTCCTTATATGCTGGGTCTATGCTAGAAGCTGAAAAGGCTGGACCCTGCAGATGAAAGTCCACATGGAAAAGATGAAAGCCATCAGAAAAACTACATCCATGAAGCCACCCATGATACAAAGGGGGATAAAGCCATGACAGAAATACAATGCTGTGGGACAGAAAGGGTCAAAAGTGGGTGGTGGGTGTATACCAAAGTCCAGGGAAGTCTTTAGACAGGCAGACTCGTGCTTTGGTTCTTGAAAAGGTGAATAGAGACTCAATGAGACTGAGGACAGAGTCACTAGCAAAATTCTAAGACATTAAAGTAAATGGGATAGTCGGAATACTGACTGAATGCTGTATCTTCATTGCACACAGTGCAGAAGAGACAAGGCAGAAAAATCCTGATCTGCAGATGGACATTTCAGGGCCAAAGAAACTTTTAAGAAGGCATGCTATTGGCTTGGCAATTCTTTAAGCAAATCATTTTCAGAGTTAACTCAGTGTGGCAGCTGATAGGAAACAGCACAGAGAATTAACTCATTCTGCTAAAGTCATACCTTAAAGAACTGCTCTGTACCAGGGTACGGCACTGGGTGCCTATAATTACAGCCACTTTGGAGGCTAAGGCAGAAGTGTGATTTTGAGACTAGCTTAGGCTAGACTACAGAACCTTGTTTTAAAAACAAACAAAAATTCCTCTGTGACTGAAAAAAGCAAATCTAAGCTCACTTCTAGGGTACTTTATGAAACCTACAGACAAGAATTATGAGGAGAAAGTTCACGGGGATACTTTGTGGTCCCTAAGCAGCCTCAGCTCTAGCTTGGCCATGGAGAGCATTAACATGGGGCCTCAACACTAGACACCAGATTAGGTTCACTAGGAGAGCAGCCATGATGAGGAAGTGATGCCAGGCACAAGGCCAAGCATTTGCCCACCTGGCATCCTTGTCTGCAGGCAAAGGACTCGTGTTACAGAAAGATGTTAGCCTACAGCAGGCACGGTTCCACTCACCAATCAGTACAGAAGTGATGTTGATATCCAGGCGGGGTTTGGCCTTGGCCTCCAGCTTTAGTCGTGGAGGATGGAGACGACTAGCTGCCTGTTGTTGCCAGGATACAGAGCACGGCCATGGCTCAATAAATGGCTCCCAGCCTAAAAGAATGCAGGAAATAAAACATCTGTTCAGCAGATATCAAGGGTTTATAGGAGAATACTGTTCATGAGTGCTTAGCAAGGACAGAATACAGCCTAATGGCTCCAATTCCATCTCACAATGAAAGAACCACCTTTGGCTACAGGTCACCCTACAGATGCCTGCTGTGCATGGAACATGCCTGGAAGAGCATTAACACTTCCCATCATGCTCTTCTCCAGGTGGCAGGAAGAAGGCAGGGAGGACACATGCTCTATTTCATTAAAACTAGGTGACCTCTTCCTCAATAGAGACAGGAAAAAGAGCCTCAGGCTTAGGTTAGAGAAGAAAAACAGTGGCTTTAGCTAAGAGCTCCTACATCCATTCGCTGAACAAAGGCACATTTGGAGGCTCATTAGCTTAATTTTCTCAGGTTTTTGTTTTTGTTTCAATCTTAAAATGTGTCACATGTACAAAAGGAATTTAAACAAGATTATATATATATATATATATATATATATATATATATAATACACACACACACAATTTAAAGGAAATACTACCACAAGAGAGAGAAAGGAAAAAAGAAAAGAGGAGAGAAGAAAGAGAAAGAGAAGAAGAAAAGGGAGAAAGAACTAGAAAGCGACAAGTCCCTGCAAAGTCTGGGTGCTAACTAACCCCCCTCCTTCCCGACAACCTTCTGTCATTCCCTACAACCATCTGCATGGACTGTTCTCTGCTTTCTTGTCTGTCTTATGCTTATAGACTTTGTATTTCTTAAGAGTTGGTTGATTAGTCTATGAATAGATGGATATATAGATGAAATCCCATATGTATTCTTTTCAAGATTTCTTTGCCCCTTAAACACGTTTGAGCGTAGTGTTACTGTGCTGGTGAAGCTGACTGAGATGTGTTTTCTGCCAACGAGTAGCACTCCACCAATCTAATTCGCTCATTTTACTCCTGAAAGATGTTCGCTCAACTCTAGTCTCATCGCTACTAGGAAGAATAGTACTATAAACACATCTGTCCATGTGTGTTAATGCACAGACTTGAAAGGGGAGTGCAGATCAGCTCTTAAGATGCTTGTGTTCACTGTCACTATATCATGAATACTTCCTAACTACACAAATTAGAATTCCTCTTCAGAAGCTATGGTTCATTTGCACTCAAGTATGTGCCACACTCCACTTCTGCCTGGGTATTAAAAAATTATATTTTGGATCAAATTCAGAAAAATTTCCATGAGTTCCAGGACAGCCTGTCTTGCTCTACAGAGTAAGACCTTGCCTCAAAAAAAAAAAATACACAAAACCAAAGAAGCTCAACTCTTTAAAACTAGCTCCCTAGCCTTTGTAAGACTTATAAGTACAGTCATAACATATCAAACACATTTGTTGGTCTTTCTCAGTCTCAAATCACCCCACCCTTTTCCTCATGTCACATGTATACAGCAATGGGCCCTGGTAAACATTTTCACTTATTCTTTAAATCTTCTAATAACTTACGCTTTACACTGACCTGACAGAGCGCGGTTATAATAATCTCCAGAAAGGGTGAAGTGGGCATAGCCCTCAGGGCTAGTTCTTATGTGCTGAAGAAAATTCAGACCTGCAACAGAAGCAAATTTCACTACAGAGGCAAGAGCAAGGCTGCCCTCCACAGATGAGCTGCATTTCAGACACCAGCTGCAGCTCGTACTGACAGCCTCATGGGAGAGCACACATAACTACAGCATTCTGTCTACCATGTAGGTTTGTGCATCTGTTTTCATGTTTTATACCCACTACATTTAAATGTTATTATTGTGCTGGAAAGATGGCTCAGTGGTCAGGAGCACTGGCTGCTGAGGAAGTTGAGTTCTATACTCAGCACCCACATGGCAGCTCACAACCATCTGTAACTTGGAGTTCCAAGAAATCTGATAACCTTTTCTGACCTCCATGGGCACCAGGTAGGCAGTGGTGCACATATATACATACTTGCATGTAAAACATTCGTACACATAAAAAATAGAAACATATATATCATTGTCTTAATTTGTGAGTTTTTGGCACTCCCTTAAGCACTGTACCTAAAATATGCTCTCACTCCCCCAAGCTCATCCCCAGCACACAGGTTAGGCCAAAGCCCTATATAAAGGTATTTCTCCCTGAATGCATGGACAGAGGGCAGTGGTAAGAGAACACTAGCTTAAGTAGATTTCAGTGTGGTTATTAATTCTTTGAGAATTTTATCTATTTTAATAATCTGTTGCCCAGTGTGCTCATATGCGGGAGAGGACCAGAAGAATGGACAAACAGAGCTCCTGAGGTGATGGAAACTTTATCAGTATCAATCTCTACTATTCCTGGGCTACAGGACGAAGCCACACATGAAAAATGAAAAATTCTGGGAGAGTCTTCCCCATACCCATACTTGAGTATGTCTTATTCTCCTCGACTAATACCTGATAGCCCACACCTATGCCCTTAAGCCTACACTAAAGTACTTTTTACTAAGCATCAAGTCTGCTTTGTTTAAAAAAAAAAAAATCTGGTGGGGCATAGGGGCTCACACATTTAATCCCAGCACTTGGGAGGAGGCAGAGGCAGGTGGATCTCTGAGTTCAAGGTCAACCTGGCCTATAGGGGAAGTTCTGGGACAGCTGAGGCTAAACAGAGAAACTGTCTCAAAAGGAAAAAAAAATCTGAAAAGCATGTTAAACAATTAAGTTTTATCTTAGTTACTGCACTATGAAGTAGAGGGGAACAAGAATACAAGGAAAACTTAAAAGGCAGGCCCTAGGAACTGAGCAACACTGGGCTGCTGGAGGTGCCCCAGGCTAGGCACACTCACGGGAGAAGGTAAGCTCGGCAAGGGGCACGTCGCAGTCCATGCAGTCATCAATGAAGCAGATGCATACACTCTCGGCCTTGACTTCTACTCCAGAGATTCGTGGGGCCGCCACGGCCCCCGGGTTGTCTCTACTGCTGGAGGCCAGGGACAGGGACTTCAGAGGTTCTGCATTCTTGAACAGCCAACTTGCTGCCTTCTTCAGCTGACCTTCAAGAAAATCAGAAGGTGAGCATCCCACCAATTCCCAAAGCTTTATAGGGACCTGGGGAGGGGGGTGCATATAATGGGAATCCTGCTCCTAAGCAAAGAGTAAGCTCCTGCTTGCCACACACCTTCTCCCCAAGCTTTCCTGTTCTGACTCCCAAGGCCCCATCTGGTGCCATCGTGGACAGAGAGGGGGGTTGGGGGGATCAGATGGTATGCAAGCATCATCTCTGCTCTAGTTCTGCACATAACGATAACTAACTGTCCTCAAATGTCTTCCTTTGTGCATAGTTTGTCATCTCAATCATAAACTCCCTGAGGGCAGAGAACAAAATGAGATGCACACACAGACACGCACACGTGTGTGTGTGTATGTGTGTGTGTGTACGTGTGTGTACGTGTGTGTGTGTACGTGTGTGTGTACGTGTGTGTGTGTGTGTGTGTGTGTGTGAGAGAGAGAGAGAGAGAGAAAGAGAGAGAGAGAGAGAGAGAGAGAGAGAGAGAGAGAGAGAGAGAGAGAGAGAGAGAAAGAGAGAGAGGAAGAGAGGAAGAGGGATAGATACAGACAGACAGACAGAGATAGGGAACTATTAGTACCACCTGCCTGAATAACAATATTCATAATAATAACAGTAACAACCAGAGTGCAAAACAAAAAAAAAAGAGGAAAGGGACAGGGAAAAAGGAGGAATAGGAGAAAAGGAAGGAGGAAGACAGCAATGTCAGCACACACTCAGAATGTGAACAACACACTTGCTTGAGGGCCTGGGCTCCGGAGCAAGGACACCCAGCTCTAGACTGATTCTGCACTTTGCAGCTACTGAATCTTGAACAAGCTGTTTTGAGCTCTGGGCCACACAGCACAAGAAGCAGTGGTTCTCAACCTGTGTGTCAAGACCCCTTTTGAGGTCAAAGAACCTTTCCCGGGGTCACCTAAGACCACTGGAAAACAGGTATTTACATTATGATTCATAACAGTAGCAAAATTATAGTTATGAAATAGCAAAGAAAATAATTTTGTGGCTGGGGTCACCACAACATGAGGAACTGTATTTAAGGGTCACAGTCTTAGGAAGGGTGAGAAGCACCGACTTAGAAGAACACCAGGAAGAGGAAGTGAGCTCTCAGAGCAGAGCCCAGTAACTGGTCCTGCTCTAGCAGCTGTTATTTCCACGTTGTTAGCAATGAGACTCAGTGGCTTTAGTTCAAAAACAAAGAAACCCAAAAGGTTCTTTTCTTTCATTTTGTTTTGTTCTGTTTTGTTTCTCTGTGTAGCTCTGTAGAACAGGCTGGCCACGAACTCACAGAAATCCACCTGCCTCTGCCTCCCAGGTGCTAGGATTAAAGGCATGTGCCACCAAGCCCATCTAGAAACCCAAAAGGGTCTTACAACATAAGGGAAGATGTATTTGAATAGTTAAAGAATAAAAACCAGGGCTGGAGAGATGGCTCAGAGGTTAAGAGTACTGACTGCTCTTCCTGAGGTCCTGAGTTCAATTCCAGCAACCACATGGTGGCTCACAACCATCTGTAATGAGATCTGGTGCCCTCTCTGGCATGGAAATGCACAGGCAGTAGGACCATTGCATACACAATAAATCTTAAAAAAAATAAAAAATAAAAGCCATAGGACAATTAGACGTGACAAGGTATGAAGTTAAATCAAGAAGCAATAAGGACTGAGTGGAAACAAAACTGAGGAAGACAAACAGCTAGCCCACCTTCACTGCTTTCAGGGGTCAAGGTGCTTCAGGTGAAGTGATGACTGGCTGCTGTGTGACCGGGGTAGAATGTCCTCTATGGGAAGGAAGAGTTGTGACAACACCACAGGTATGTACATATGTGTGTACGTGCACAGCCTTGTTAGTCAGTGTAAGAGGGCACAGAAAAGGTGGAGAAGAATGAGATGATGTGGCTTGAGGGAAAATGAACACAACTGGACACGATCATATGAAGGAAAATAACTCAAGCTCAGAAAGACAAGTGTCACAAGATTTCTCTCATTTGTGGATCAGATTCCATTTAGAAACATAAAACCACAAATCCTATTTGCAATATCACAGTCCCCACCACTTATGCATGAGACCCAAGGCCAGAGGGATGCTACAAGCACAGAATGCCAAGCTCTGTAACTCAGCACCTTTCCCAGTCACTGGTATTCAAAGTGATTAAAGATTTTGGCAAAATTAGCACAATTTGCTAAGTGGTATACACCTTTAATCCCAGCTCTTAGGAGGCAGAGACAGGTGGATCTCTGTGAATTTGAGTACAGTCTGGTCTACAAAGGGAGTTCCAGGACAGCCAGGGCTGTTACACTGGGAAATCATGTCTCAAAAAACCCAAAACAAACAAACAAACAAATAAAAAACCCGAGCACAATTTTTCCTTTGCAATTTATAGGCAGAAAGAAAGATTTCTCTGCCTACAGATCTCAGCAGCCTCAGCACAGGGCTTTTCTGGACATTTTTTTTTTTTCCTTGCTAAAAAAAATTTGCCTTGTTTGTTTTGGGTTTTTTTTTAGATTTATTTAATTATGTATACAGTATTCTTCTGTCTGCATGTATACCTGCAGGCCAGAAGAGGGCACCAGATCTCATTACAGATGGTTGTGAGCCACCATGTGGTTGCTGGGAATTGAACTCAGGACCTTTGAAAAAGCAGGCAATGCTCTTAACCACTGAGCCATCTCTCCAGCCCCTGTTTGCCTTGTCTTAAAGGAAGCAGTTTGCAGCTTCTCTGGGCACCTCTGAACCCCAGAGCACCACTCCTCCGCTCTTGGCCCTTTGTTAAGTTATATAAGGGTTTCCCAAACACAAGCACAGGGGTCACTACTGAGTGAGCAGCACACAGAGTATGGATACATTAGCCAAAGGACAACTCATGTCCTGGACAGGACAGAGAGAGGCTTCACCATACTTCTCAGAATGGCTTAAGACTTGAAACTCATAAATAATTTGCAGGCTTTTCCATTTAATTTTTTCAGACCATGGCTGAGCTCAAATTATGGGAACCATGGAATAAGAAGACCACAGTTTAAAAGGAGGCTATCATGCAACCTATCAATAAACAAAATGTAGTGTGGGCCAGGGGTGTAGCTTAGTGGTAGAGCAAGTGTGTGTGTGTGTGTGTCTGTGTGTGTGTGTGTGTGTGTCTGTGTGTGTGTGTGTGTCCATCCTCATACCTATATACATATAACACCTAAAAAAAAAAAAGGCAGAGAAACCAAAGAAAGAGTAAAGGCTGGAAGGGAAAACAACTTTGACTGTATTGCTTTTTCTTAAGAGTAACAAAAGGTTGTTTCCTAATTTTACGAGAATTCGCCACACTGATATCCAAAGAGGCTGTACCAGCTTGCGTTCCCACCAACAATGCAGAAGTGTTCCCTTTTCCCCACAACCTCTCCAGCATAGGTTTTCATCAATGTTTTTGATCTTGGCTATTCTTACAGGTATAAAATGAAATCTCAGAATTGTTTTGATTTGCATTTCTCTGATGACTAAGGATGTTGAACATCTTCTTAAGTGTCTTTCAGCCATTTTAGATTCCTCTGTTGAGAGTTCTGTTTAGGTCTGTACTCCATTTTTTTTATTAAATTATGTGACCTTTTGGTGACCAATTTCTTGAGTTCTTTGTATACTTTGGAGATCAGACCTCTGTCTGATGTGGGGTTAGTGAAGATCTTTTCCCATTCTGTAGGCTGTCGTTTTGTCTTGTTGACTGTGTCCTTTGCTTTACAGAAGCTTTTCAGTTTCAGGAAGTCTCATTTATTAATTGTTTCTCTCTGTGTCTGTGCTGCTGGGGTTATATTTCCTCAAGACCCAGTAATACCACTTTTGGGTATATAGCCAAAGGATGGTCAATCGTGCCACAGGACATGTGCTTAACTATGTTCATAGCAGCATTGTTTGTCATAGCCAGAACTTGGAAAAAACCTAAATACCCCTCGACCGAAGAATGGATAAGGAAAACATGGTACATTAACACAATGGAGTACTACACAGCATAAAAAAATAATGACATCTTGAATTTTGCAGGAAAATGGATGGAGCTAGTAAACATTATTTTGAGTGAGGTAACCCAGACACAGAAAGACAATTATCACATATACTCACTCATAGGTGGTTTTTAAACATAAAGCAAAGAAAAACAGCCTACAAACCACAATCCCAGAGAACCTAGACAACAATGAGGACACTAAGAGAGACTAATATAGATCTAATCTACATGGGAAGTAGAAAGTAGAAAAAGACAAGATCTCCTGAGTAAATTGGGAGCATGGGGACCTTGGGGGAGGATTGAAGGGGTAGAAGAGAGGCAGGGAGGGGAGCAGAGAAAAATGTAGAGCTCAATGAAAATCAATTAAAAAAAGAGTAACAAAAGGTGGGTATGATGTGCCAGGGGAAGAAGGGCACAGTGTACAGTGGGCCACAGAAGAAAGAACACAGGTTCTACACATCAGACACACCTCTCTTTAATATGCCTTAGGCCCACACTAATGGATAAACTTGAACAAATTTACTTAACCTATCTGAGCCAGTTTCTTCATCGGAAGTATGAACAGTAATGGCTATATTTCCAAGAGCTAGGAGACTCCTCAAGAAAACCCAGAGCCAGGCTGGGGACAGGGATGGAGCTCACAGGGCTTGCCCACTGGGTTCCATCACCAGCGGTGCATAAAAGGCAAGGTGGCTTGCACCTGTGACCCTAGCGCTAGAGACACAGAAACAGGAGGATCAGGAGTTCAAGATGATGCTAAGCACATAATGAGTTCAAGGCTGGCCTGGGCTACACAATGCTCTGACACTAAATCAAACAAAGATGGGCCCAGTCAGATGGCTCAGTGGGTACACACAGTGGCACGTAGATACCCACTTACATACACCCACACAAAGAAATAAATGCAATCAATGTCGGTTTATTTGTTTAAAAGCCCAGAGACAGAGCTGTAAGGCAGCAAGCACATGGTCATGGCTGTCAGAATCACCGCTGTTGCCAATACTACACCAGAAACCAGGACTAACAACTACCTTCCAAGTGCCAGGCATTCCTGCAGGCCAGGGTCTCCTACTCTGACTTCACAGAAGCACTAGCACTGAGAGGCTCAGTGACTTGCCCAAAGTCCCTAAAAAGTAGGGACCTTGATGAGGGGCAAAGGAAGCATCTGACCCCATACAGCCAGCTCTAGTCAACCTCCTGATCATAGAAAATTCTTCAGATCACAACTATGATCAAACCAGAATAATACTCAGCCCCGTGAGGATACACAAAGCCTCCTGTATATTCACATTCTCAGTCTTTCTCTCTCTCTCCCTTCCTCTCCCACCCCCTCAGAACTGAGGAGGAAATGAAAAGGAACCAAGTTGTCAAGACAAATAGCAGATCATGGAGCCCACATCCAGATTACCTTGACACACCAGGAGAGCCTTGCGACAGTCATCCATGCTGAAGCCCAGCTCCTGCAGTCTAGCCAGCTGTAACTCTAGGAGACAGTTTGACACAGATTACTCCACCGTCTGATGGAAGGGGACCAATACCATTTCCTTTCTCGAGGTAAAATGGGCTCCTAGTGTAGACCTCTATCATGTGTACCTTGAACTTTTCCATCATTTCCTTATGTTGTATCTTAAAAGTGGAAGACTATCGTTTAGTGTGAGCAACACTGACTCAAAGTTTTCACAGGAAAAGTCGTCTCAATTTTTAAAAGTCACTTGTAGTTGAGCTGTTGTGAGCAGAAACCTAGCTGTAGGCTGGAACAGTTGCTGTCATGTCATACTTATGATTTACAATCATACTCAATGACAATTAGATTATGAACAATTGATCTGTGTATAAGAAAACTGAAAAGGTTAAAGGGGGCAGCTACCAGTATGGTGGATAAGTAAAAAACTAGGGAGACTGAGGCAGAAGGATTGCCAGACGTTTGATGACATATCAAATGTTGGACCAGTCTGGTGCAGAGTAAAACATGAGAGACAAAAAGAGAGATTAAGTGTTTTCAAGAAGACTGATTGAGTTTCCAATAAGATACCTACCCAAGACAGGATCTAAGGTGTGCCTTGACCCTTCTCTGATGTCCTCTCCAATTCGAGATGCCCCTGGGAGGCAAGTGCTGACAGAGTCTGCCTCCACGGCTGCTGTGTCCGGGGCTGCAGCACTAGCTTGCTCTGGGATAGACTTTGCAATGGCCAGAAACAGCTGAACATCGTTATAGGAGAGTCTAATATCCAGGGCTTGTAACTGAATCTAATGGAATGTAAAAGGTAGCAATAGTTTTTAAAGTTGCTTTTGGCTTTGTGCCCCCACATCACTCACACATAATTCCTATTTTATGTCCCAGAAGTCAGATATCACCACAAACTCATTTAAAAGACTGCAAAGATATTGAAATTAAGCAAATGATGATGAGGTAGTATCTCAGTCATTAGGTAATAGTGACAAAACTGAATGAAATTTAAAAAAAACTAAACTAGAATAATTACTAGAGCAATTAATACCTCACGAGATAAGAATATGGCTAGGGATGAGGACCACCTAATGGTAATAGTTTGTTAATCCATTTTACACAGATCCGTTACATTTTTTTATCTCTGAAATAAATTGATCAACTGTGATGGGTAGCTTTGTCAACTTGATACAACCTGTAATTACCTGGGAGGAGTCTCAGTGACAGACTGTATTGAGTTGGCCTTTGGACATGTCTCAGAGGGCATGTCTTAACTGATGTAAAGGCTCAGCCCACCTTGGGCAGCACCATTCCCTAGGCAGGAGGTACTGAACTGAGAGTAGAGAAATCGGGCTGAGTCTGAGCAAGAAAAAAATCATGTATAGACTCATTTCTCTCTGCTCTTGACTGTGGAAGTTTCTGCCTTGACCTCTATATAATGTTGAACCATAACCTGGAATTATAAGGTGAAATTTCCCTTTTTATCCCCTAAGTTGCTTTTCATCAGGATATTTCATCACAGCAACAGGATACCTACAAAATGGATCTCTTTGCCCCTATATTGCCAGTACTCAGAGACAGAGGTAGAAGAATCAGGAGTTCCAGACCAGACTAAGCTACATGAGTACCTGTCAATAATAACAATAATAACATTATTATTAATAAAAACAACAATGATGAAGAAACCTTTTCTTTATTCAAACTTTTACACTGGTCAAGTCTGGAAGAACCATTTCTGAAATAGGGCAGCAGAGATACTGTAAGCAGGCAAACCCGGCAGGGTGCAAAGGTCTGTGATGGAGCATTTCTTTACTCCCTCACTCAGGTTTTCCAGTGAGGTGCCGCTCAAACCCAAGAGCAGCATAGCTTTCCTCTTTCAGGCCCCCATGATTCAAGCAGACTGATGAGTTACTGCCCTCTTATCAAAGAAACAACACCTGGTTTAGAGAGGTGGCTCAGGGGTTCAGAGCATTTACTGCTCTTCCAAATGACCTGAGTTCAGTTCCCAGTTCCTGCACTAGGCTGTCACAACTGCCTATAACTCCAGCTCTTTTTCTCTGGCTTCTATGGATATCTACAGACACACAGACACATATACTCACAGGCAGGCACGCACGCGCGCGCGCGCACACACACACACACACACACACACACACACACACACATGTAAGTACAATGAAATAAAGAACATAAGATCAGGCTGGAGAGATGGCTCAGAGGTTAAGAGCACTTGCTGCTCTTCCAGAGGTTCTGAGTTCAATTCCCAACAACCACATGATGGCTCACAACCATCTGTAATTTAATCTGGTGCCCTCTTCTGGCCATCAGACAGAATACTGTATACACATACATACATACATACATACATACATACATACATACATACATACATAAATAAATAAAATAAAGGTACTACTGGAGTTTGTTTAAAAAGATAAAAGAAAAAAAAGAAGCTTCAGCTTCAGCTTCGGTCCTCACCTTCCCTCAATACCTCTCAGTCCCAGTAAGACCGTCTGCTTCTGCCCTAACTCGACTTCTTGACCTGAAATGTCCTTCCTCCTCTACTGGCTTATATCCTACCTCCCCACCCCACCTCCAGATATCCCCATCCTGCAGCCATCTACCCACTATTCTTACCTATGTTGAGTTCTGCTTCCTGTCAACTTTTATAGAACTTCAAAATGATACCAGCCTATTAAAGGGTCTTTTATCCTGTTCACACACTGCAAGATCCTAGGCAGCATCATATGTATTACAGGTGCTGGAGTAATTATGATGGTACTAGACTCAGAGTGGTCAAGAATGTCTGCACAGGGAATCATGGATGCATCCATGGGTTAGACATTGCTCAGCATTACCTCTAGGACGGGTGGGAAATCATCACTGTTGAATGCATCCATGAGCCCAGAACTATTCTGGTAAGAGGAGTTCCCCACCAGCTCCACTTGGATTTGAACTGGATCCACAATTGAAAGAGCTGTGTCCTGCTCATTCCCTAGCCGGCAAGAAAACACCTGAAAATGAAACAATACAGCAAAGGTTACTGCCTGCCTTGGGAGGGGTCTATGGGTTAGCAGCACCAGTGGACTTTCTCAGGAGCCATAAGCCCCGTGTTTTCACAGGACCCAAATCAGTTGCTAAAGTAAATGCTGCAAAGATCTGGGCTGCCACTCTAGCCTGCAGTCAACTGTAGGTACAGTGGTCCACCTGCAGGAAAATGTTCCCAATTCACCCACAATGGCTTATAGATCCCCTGCCCTTGGATCAAATAAATGCAGGAACTAGCCTAAGGAAATATTACAAAATATAGAAAATTTCACTAACCATTTTAATTGTCAAAAGAAAAAAAATAAAAAAGCAAGTAAGGCTGTACCAAATCTACTTGATTAAGGATCTGCAGCCACCTAAAGGTAGGGGCTAAAAGCCAAAGTGGTGACACACTAGCCCCAGCCTTGAGAGACAGAGGCAAGAGGATCACAAGTTTCAGGCCAGCCTGGACTATACAGCAAGATCCTGTCTCTAGAAACATGAAGAAACAGGAAAAGAGGGAAAACACAGTTGAAAAGACCGTATAGAGGGCCAAGTGGTGGTGGCCACGACATCAATCTTAGGAAGTACAGCACATCACAGGTTATGTGAAAATACAGCCTCATCAAAATATTACAAAGCTAGACATGGAGACTCATGACTATAATCCCAACATTAGGAAAGCCGAGCCAGGAAGACTAAAATTCAAGGCCAGCCTGTGCTACATAGAGGAACCCTGATTCAAATGAACAAAATAATAATGACATTGACTTTCATTTAAGGACAAGACAGAACACACCAAAATAATAATAAAAATTATATATGGGACTGCTAATTTTCCCTCCTCCCAGAATTTCCTAATTTAAGAGTGAGAGGAACATCCACTGAGATGCCTGAGCTAAGTGGGAGAGGAATGTCCAAGGAGATGCCTGAGCCAAGAGCATCCCACAGAGATGGCTTCTACCTTGTCTCCTCTGCTCTGTCCACAACCCAAGGCTTAAAAGACACAGGGTGAACTGGGTGGTAGTGGCACATGCCTTTAATCCCAGCACTCAGGAGGCAGAGGTAGGCGAATCTCAGTGAGTTCAAAGCCAGCCTGATCTACAAAGAGAGTTCCAGAAATGTTACACAGAGAAATCCTGTCTCAGAAAACAAAAACAAATAAAAAAAGACACAGGGTAGAGGCTGCTTAATATTACATATGACATAACCAGGTGTACAATTACCTCCCTCATAATAATCACACCAGTAAGAGTCATGGTCCGTTGGGTCACACATGAGCATCACTACAGAGCAGGTATTCTGAAGGGATGGATACAATATAAAACTCTTCCGCCTGTTCTAAGCAGGCCTCCCTTACCCAAGGGCCCTTCACAGGACAGTGCTCAGCCTGAAGGAAGAGGATTCAAGGCGAGCAGGACTACTGCCTCAACTGTGCACACCTGCCACAGAGCCTTCCTAAGGCTTTAGAGGAAAAGTATTCATTTTCCTTTCCTCTTCAGGAACTGCACAAAACCCCATTGTACCTGGTGGTCATTAATCAATCCCCAACTAAATCTCACTTCTAAATCCTCTTGAGAGATCATGAGAGAGTTTATAGTGTAAGACATTAACCTGGCATGTGCTAAGGGGACCTATGGTGCATGCTTTTCAGCACTGGAAAATACTGCATCAGTCCTGACAGGAGGGAGATGAGCCATGCAGAACCAGACTACCCAACAAGGTGCTCGTGGGAATAGGAACTAAGAGGTCACCCTGACTAGTGTCCTGAGGAGAGGAGGGTGTGTGGGGAAAGTCCTTGTGTGTTCATGGCTCACACTGGAGGACAGAACACAGGGAAGTAAGCTTCCAGAATGGAAGAAAAAGCAAGGGGAGAGGCAAAGGTCCTTCACTAAATGATGTTTCCCTAAGAAGAGCTCAGGAGGCCATGATGAATACGGTGCATAGACCTATAATCTCTGCTACTCCAGAGGCTAAAGCAAAACAATCAAAAGTTCAAGGCTAGCCTAGGCAACTGACACAATCAAAACAAAAAAGGACTGAGCTGAGCAGGGAACATAGCTTACCTTAGTTAACAGAGTACTTGCCTAATAAACACAAGGTCTTGGTTCAATCCAAAGCAATAAACACACACACATACACTCACTCTATTATACTCACACAATATATTCATATTATAAATTATATACATACTATATATAGTACTGTACAACATATACTATATATGCACATACATATAAATTATATGCACTATATCCATATATATTACATATCATATATATTAAATATACTAGATATTTTAATCATATTGATGTACTATCTATGTATATAAATTATACTGTATTACATATATACACCTGCATATATTTTACAAATTATATGCACTATATAGATCCATATATATATAAACTACCACACAATACACTATGTATGTTATAACTATATATACAATCATACTATATATTTAATATATTTATAATAATATATATATATTAATTACATGCACACATATTTAAGACAGTCTTGACTCTTGGGTCTTTTCCCAGTCCTACTGACTCAAAAACTCTGAAGGTTAGGCCTAACAAACAGTAGATTGCTGGTAAATTACTTGCTTAAGCATTCACAAGGCCCTCGGTTCCATTCCTAGCACTGGAAAAATAAGCACTCAGGGGCAAATACTTTTCTAGATGGTTCTCCCTGAAGCCCTCAGCAGTGTTACAGTCAACCAGTAAACTTACCTCAATACCAAACAAACTTCCTGAAAAGGGACGATCAGCAAAGCGGGGCTTGTAGGTGAGCACCGTGGTGCCTTTCAGAATAATGGCGTTGGTATCAAAGCAGGATACATCTTCAACAACCACAAACTCCGTGCCTAGAAAGGACAGTGTCATCAATCAAGGCAAGCAAGGAAGCTGGCATTACCCAGCTGTCCCAACACGAGCGGCACAGCTACCAGGTGAGCTCTCAATGTCCTGCTTCACTGCTGTCCCAGACTCAGGATCTGGCAAGCACAGCTGGGCTAACCAAGCAGTGACTGGCAAAAAAGACTACTCTGTAGCTCCTCTGTCCAATAGGCATGTTCAAGACAGACAGAGAAATGACATCCTGGTCACTCTGGGAGGCTCAAGAGACACTTGGAAGCAAAGAAGAGCACCCCATCTCCAAAGGACTTAGAACCCTAGGAAGAAGAGTCAGCCGGGTTAGTCAAGCAGCACGGGCTACAACAGCTTTGCACAGCTGTTCACACTGCCCACAAGGAGTGCAGACCACTAACGTCCAGCTGTCACTGTTGGGAAGTGCTGACAGATTCCTATTCATCCGGGTCTGGAAGACTCACTCAACTGCGTTTTACACCAGCAATCCCAGCACTCAGGAGGGAGAAGCAGGCAGACCTTAGAGTTTGCAGCCAGCCTGGTCATGTGAGATCCTTTCTCAAAAAGTAAGAGGGCGGGGCTGGCACAGTAAGAGAAGCTGTCCTGTATGACAGGTCTGAGTTAACTACAAACTGTGGCACACACTGTGGACAATCACCTGTTACATTGACCTTGACTTCCAGGTGCCTCTCATTGGACACGGGGAGGGAAGACCGCTTGGTGACTACTCCACTCTTAACAGTTTTGGGAACGACAGCAGATTCGCTGCTGGCATTGCGGTGGCGTGCAGGAGTAACATTTTGTTTCTTAACATCACTGGGAGTGTGTAGGAAGTCGTGGACCAACAGCAGCCAGTCAAATATGAGAAACACTCGGAGGTTGTTGAGAACAACAGTGAAACAGGAGGAATCTTTTGTAGACCTGCAAGAAAGAAAAAAAAAAACAGAAAAAAAGAGAATCACAAAGAGAAACATGGTGTTTCACTCTCTCCCAAGGCCTTACTCAGGGCCAATAAGTAGTAGCTAAGTGTTGCTTTTTCTTTCCTTCTGTCTTTAGGTTACCCCTATGCTATCCGAGATGGCCTCGGGTGCCTGGACTCGGTGATCCTCCTGCTCAGGCACGCGTGCACCTAGGATTGCAGATGTGCAGGCCCCACTCCAGTATTTCATAACTGCCACCTTTGAGCATGGAAATATTCTGAGCACTGCTTTAGGAGCACATCAAGTATAAGCATTTTGGAGGTTAATCACATTTTTTAAAGAACTTTTTCTATTTTATGTGTATGAGCGTTTTGCCTGCACATGTGCCTATTCACCACACACATGCCCAGTGACCAGGAAAAGTCACAAGAGGGCACTGGATCTTTTGGAAGTTTTGGAAGATAGTTGTGAGCCACCATAAGGGTGCTGGAACTGAACCCAGGTCCTCACTCAGCAAGAGCAACAAGTGCTCTCAATCGATGAACCATCTCTCCAGTCCCTCATTAGAGAGACAGAGACAAAGAGAGCTATATCTAGGAAAGCAGGACACAGAGTCCTCAACTAACATTAGACTGTAGCAAGTATTTATTAGGCAGCATCTAGAGCCTCTTTTTTCTGTCTTTAACAATAATTATTAGTAGTAATAATAACTGAGAGGACACCAGGCGGTGGTGGCGCACGCCTTTAATCCGAGCACTCAAGAGGCAGAGGCAGACGGCGCTCCATGAGTTTGAGGTCAGCCTGATCTACAGAGTGAGTTCCAGGATGGCCAGCGCTACACAAAGAAATCCTGTCTTGGAAAACAATAACAACAATAATAATTGAGAAGGCACAACGGCACAGCTGGCACAGCTGGCACCTGGTAGGTAGAGCTGGGATGCTCCTAGCCATGACACAATGCACAATACAGTCCTATAGGAGCAGCCTGATCTGAAATCCCAATGTAGGCTAAGCATCCCAATCCAAATACCCAAAATGCTCACATCTGAATTGAGAGACTTTGGATATTCTTTTCATTTTTGTTGTTACGTGTGTTATGTATGTGTTTGCCTGTATGTATGACTTTGCACCACATGTGTACAGTGCCCACAGAGGCCAGAAAAAGGCACTGGTCCCCTGAGGCAGAAGTTCCAGAATGGTTCTGAGTTGTCACCTGAGTTCTGGGAATGAAACCTGGACATTCTGTAAAAGCAGCTTTAACTGTTGAGCCATTCCTCCAGCCCTGGATATTGGAAGGTTTATTGGAGATGTTTAACTGGCAAAGCCTATGTGAATTCTCCAAAATATGAGGGGGGAAATCCAAACTCCGAGATGCTTCTGGACACAGGCCCTACTTTTAGCTACCCTTCAGTGTTAAGGCTGGGAAAGGCTGGTCCAGTAAGAAGAGCAAAGGCTTTGAAGTTAAGAGGCCCAAAGTAATCTTGTCCCTCTCAGGCTGTGCTCTCATATATAAAATGGGAACTATTAACACTGCAAGTGGAAGCAGCAAGCACGTGGCAGGTGCTCCCCCAACCACTCCTCCTGTCATTCCTGATGGCAGGCCTTCTTAGAAGCTCGGGACGGCTTCACAAACACCACGTTCATAAACCAGTACTATCTGGCTTCTTTAACTGCAACTAACCTCGAACCCCAGACCTTTTAAGCCTGAAAAGGACATTGGTCACAGGTGGATAGCAAGCACCTTACCCTAGAGTAGAAATGGGGCAGAGGGATGTGCAGGAGACAGGGACTGGTTTTGTAGTCTTCAAGGTTCCCAAGAAAGACTTTCAGGCCTGGTCTGCAACCCCAGTGTCCTCAGAGTGATGGCCAGCCCTATTACCACACTAGCAGGCAGAGGCCAGCAGAGGCAGGCTAGGGAGGTCACAGGGTCTGGGAGTCGAACTTGATTCTGTGAAGACAGGGACTCTGGCTCTGGCTGTTCCATTTACTCGCTCCCCAGCCTGCCTGGAGAAGGCTGACTTGGGGACGCGCCTGAGGCTGCTTTCTCCAGTCTCACTTCTCCAAACCTGGCTCGATGCCTCTAGAAAAGGGCATGGCAAGGCACAGTTTCTTCTCTCACACAGCATCTGTCACAGAAACACTCTACCCTTTTGTAATGGACAAAAATGTTGCCCTCAGTAAAATTTTTCCACCCCATTCTGAGCAGAGATTGTCAGGCCTTGGTGCTGACTGGAAAGTCAGTGTGTCAGACCCCGTTCTGGAAAATATTTCAAGCCTTGAAACACTGAGAAGTAATTTATATTTCACATACAAAATCCCAACAGAGGAGCAATTCTTCCTGAAGCAGCTCACTCCTCTCACTAACAAGGGCATGCCTGTTAGCAAAAGTCAAGGTAAGAATTGATTGTTTGGCTCCATGAATTTATATGCCTTTAGTATTTGCACAGAATAATACTTTAGGCCTCCTATATATTAAAGACATGATGAGGAAGGGACAAAGATCTGACTACTTAGGAAGTAAAGCAAACACCAAACCACCCCTCTGCTGGAGAACCAAATACGGGAAGCCTCCCGTTCTGAGAAACATCTTCAAAGGGGCTGCTAAACACATCCATCGCATCCCAAGGCTAACTCAGCCAGCGACGAAGATCAGAGGCCATGAAGAGTTAGTGAGTTCAGTTCTGATATCAGAGACCTAGGTCTAACTTGTGACTACTAGACTTCTGACCTGTGCAATCTCCCAAGTCATTTGGACCTTCTCCAGGTGTGTGTGTGTGTGTGTGTGTAAAAGAGGGTGGAGTTGCCCATGTTACCAGATCTGGAAGGATTCAAATGGCAGTAAGTAAGATGCCTGGTTAAGACAGGGGCCAGCAAGAAGCCACCAGAACTGCCACTGTTGGGCTCCTAATGTTCTCACAAAGGGATAAAATGTCTCCTCTGCTAGGCCTCCTAAAGGAGAGACCAAGAGCTCCTCCCTTCCAAAGCTAAGCTGGGAGGAACTCCTGGGTGGCACACTATAACACCAACCATACAAGAACAAGAACAGCCCTGAACCGTAAGAATCTCACACTATAGCAGTCAGTGGTTCTCAACCCTTTCAAACAACTCTTTCACAAGGGTCACATGACTGCTATCCTGTGTATCAGATATTTACATTAAGATTCATAACTGATATCCTGCTTATCAGATATTTACATTAAGATTCATAACTGATATCCTGTGTATCAGATATTTACATTAAGATTCATAACAGTAGCAAAATCACTGCAAAGATGCAGCAAGGAAAACAGTTTTATGATGGGGGTCACCACATCATGAGGAGCTGTATTAAAGGGTAGTAGCATTAGGAAGCTGAGAGTCACTGACCTAGAAGAGCATGAAAGGGTACAACTATGACAGAAGTAACAGCAGTAGCCGCTTCGGATGACAACTGACTTGCCAGAATGACTCAGCTTTTGCTTCAATCCATAAAAGAGGAAAGTGAATCTCAAAGCTCAACAAGGAAACATAGCTATGGAGAGGAAGACTAAATCTTAGGGCTAAGGTCTGTCTCATTCTAGAACATCCCCCCCATGTCAACCCCATCCCCCACCCCACTGCTTCCCATGATATCAGACTCACAGAGCCCTGCGTAAATGACTGTTCTGTCAGAACCGCCTTCCTCTCATGTAGACCAAAGGCCCTGGTGTGGGTTTTTTTCCTTAAACTCACATAATTTCTTCCTTCCCAAGTCACTTCACAAGGAGGATCTGGCTCAATGTCAAACTACTTTTTTTAAGGCAACAGAGACACCTTTTGGTGAGTCCATGATACTGCAAGGGAGCTGATGAGAGATGGCAAATGCTAGTAGGTGCTAGTAGGTGCTGGTGGGTGCTGGTGAGTGCTGGTGGGTGCTGGTGGGTGCTGGTGGGTGCTGCTAAATGTTGGTGGGTGCTGATAGGTGCTGGTAAATGTTGGTGGGTGCTGGTGGGTGCTGATAAGTGCTGGTGAGCCTCCAATTTTTTCATCCTTTGATGTTCTAAAGCCAGTGGACTTGGCCTACTGACCACAGAAGGAAATATCTCCACAAGGAAAGACAGAGTTGGAGGGCTGGAGAGATGACTCAGCGGTTAAGGAAATTGCTCTTCAAATGCCAGTACCCACACGACACTTACAACTGTCTGTAACTCTGAGATGTGGCACTGTCACACAGACATACCTGCAGGCAAAACAGCAATACTTAAAGTGAAAGTAAATAAATTAAAAGAAGGAGGAGGAAGAAAGAAAAAAAAAAAGAAAAATTAGGGTTGGGGGTCCAAGTGTGAGGATACATGCCTGTAATCCCAGCACTGAGCAAGCTGAAGTAGAAGGATACTGACTTCAAGGAAAGCCTAAGGCTACAGAGTAAATTTCAACCCAGCCTGGGCTACACAGAGAGACCTATGGGGGCACAGTGGGACAGAAAAAGGATGGCAGAGCTGCAGTCTGCCTCTACTACCTGAAATGCAGTTCAATCTGAATGGAGCCCTGGGTGGCGCTGCTGCTCTTGGAGGGCTGAAAGATACAGTTGAACACATTGGTCATGCCAGGGCTGGGCTTCTGCCCAGCATAGCGGGTGTCAAATGCCATCATAGAATGGGAAACCAAGTTAATGGACTTGGTCTGGTTGGAAAAACTCTCATAGAGCAGCTTACATTTCTTAAAGTCAAATCTGAAAGGAAAGAAGGCAAACGAAAAGTTAAACACAATCCTACCTTACAAAATTAAGTTCAGGTGTGGAACAAGAGCGACATCATCAATGTATGAGAGTCCCTTCCAATGCTCACAACATCATCAGTGTATGAGAGTCCCTTCCAATGCTCACAACATCATCAGTGTATGAGAGTCCCTTCCAATCTGCGACCCTGCACCAGCTCTGCTCACGAGCCACTCGAAATGCAGTTAGTGGTACTGTGCTTTAAGCCTTTTCCACTCGCAGAGAGGTGATTATATCCACAGGAATGCACATAGCACTTAGTACCATTATGATGATGATACACAGAGTCAGAATCACTGAAAACCAAAGGGTGCAAAAAAAAAAAATGCCAGCTGGTGGTATGCTCACTTTAATCCCAGCTCTCGGGAGGCAGAGGCAGGTAGATCTTTGAGCTCGAGGTCAGCCTGGCCCACAGAGTGAGTTCCAGAACAGCCAGGGCTACAGAGAAAGCCTGTCTCGAAAAACCAAAAAGAAAAAAAAAAAAATCAAAAGAACTAAAAGTGCAGCCAAGCACCAAAAGAGTATCTGACAGAAGAGAGAGAGAGAGAGAGAGAGAGAGAGAGAGAGAGAGAGAGAGAGAGAGAGAAAGATTATCTGCACTCCCCCCCCCCACACACACACCCTAAAAATACAGTTTGGGACTCAAGTTCACCATGTCATGGCTCCCTCAGCTGAGCCGGGAGCAGGCCATGCAGGTTTTGAACAGAAAGACACGTCAGAAGTGCCTCAGCAGAGTATTACTAGCTCTGACACCCCATTTTCAAATGCAAACCAACTTTCCACCCATATAACCTTGGGCTAGTAAAATAAAAATTAAGTTAAAAACCAAAAAAATTATATATTTTATATACATAATTATTTATATATACACACACACAATCAACAACAGCAATCTATCTGGAAAACTGGAATATCAGCTGCCCAATTTAGGGGACAAGGGAGAGCTTTCAGGGTAAAAATACAATGCACTCCTCAGAATCCCTCTCCAGACTCCTACACCACAGATTCCCACACCTACTCTAAAAAACGAGTGACAGAAGTCAACAACCCGGCCAGCAAGAGCCCAGAAACAGAGCAGCTGCTATGTTGCTTCCAAGGGTTTCCAAGTGGCCAGCTCAGCCCAGTACTGCTGATTGTCAAAACCGTTCTCATTCCTGTTCTCCACCTGTATTCTGTCCATTTTAAAGCATTGACTCACAGGGCAGTCACCAGTGATGCACTGCTCAGAACTGGGTCAAAACTGTATAGACACAGGGCGAGGAGCCCCCAAATCCCGCACGCTGGTCAGACCATGATCCAGCTCCAAGTGTACCAGAGCACTGAAGTGCCACCCAAGGCTACCCCAGAGCTCTTAGTTTTCAATCTACCCTGCTCAAATGCTCAGCACATGGGCACAATGGCACACCTATGTCCCAGCTACTCAAGGAGGCTAAGGCTGGGATCCTGGAGTTCAAAGTAACTCCACCAGACTCCACCTCAAAACCAAAAAAACAATCAAATTAAATGTTCTGTCACTCAAGAGACAAAACAGCAGAGCAGCCTGTCGCCCACAGTGTTCCAGCGTGAGAGAAATCAAACCTCATAGCTGTAAGTCACCAGTGTTTGGGGCAAGCTGTTAAACATAAGCTAACCTGACTTGGCTGATAACAATCAAACTGAAACTTCTAATAAAGTACTTGGGGGCCAGCAGCACAGCTCTATGGAACCTGATCAGCAGCAGCACACACACACCACACACCCTCATTCTCATGCATGTACAAACATGATCACACATACATGCACACACAGAGAGCACTTACACACTTCATCAGCCTCAGAGCACCGTTTCACTCTGTCCTCCGCTAATATGAAAAGGGTACATTCCCACATCGTTCTTACTGCCAGTAAAACCACAGAGCTAATCCAAGTCTGACCTGGCTAGGGAGCCAGTGCCTTCTTTTCCTTTCGGATCTTTGAGCTCCAGGCTCACGTTCACCATGTCGATGAGGAAGCACATGCACGTGTACACCTCTCCACTCAGCACAGTCTGTGGAAGGAAACACTAGTCAGGCCTCAGGTGACAGCACCAACCTGAAGGTGAGCCCAGAGGTAAAGAATCTAATCCACCTGCTGTCCCACCCACTCCCCCTGCTGCTCTGCTGCTCCCTGCCTTCTTGGAGGAGTATCCACATAGGTGACCTTCCGCTGGGACTACAAGTTACGGAAGCACACAGTCTGCCTACTCACGTGTATCCTTGGATCCTGCAGGTCGTAAGGCCGCATGAACTCTTCTATGGGCTCCCCCAGGTTGTTCTCCAGTAAGCCTCGGATCAGCTTGTATTTATATAAATCCAGGGAGCAGTGCACAGATGACAGACTGCCATGGACAGTTATGTCTGCCACAGTGTGACTTATTTCTCTATGAGAAAGAAAGGAGGCCACTCTCAGAAATAAGACACTAACTGCCTTGGCACAGCACAGCCAAATGTAAGGCTACAATGTGGCTACCTACATTATCAGCCAATTATAATCTTGACTTCTGATGGCAAAAAAAAAAAGTCATGTATCTCCAATGATCAAGTTACTATGCCTGCCATGCTTTAACTACAGAGAGACTTTTAGCTCCCCAAATAGACATGGAGAAAATCCTCAGATCAAATGAGCTAGGGAAACAGGCTCAGTACGAGAGCACTAGTCTCACACATATGGCCCTAGGTTCCACCTTGAGCATGCCAAATAAGTGCATACATAAATATGAACGTATACATACAAATACATATATAAGCTAATTAATGTTTTTATTTTATATATGTGGTTATTTTGCCTGTGTGTATGTCTGTAAGCTGTACATATATGTGTGCAGTGCCTACAGAAGCCAAAAGAGGAGATCTTATTGTAATATTAAGTTGGAAGTGTCACCCCAGCCCCTGAAATTGCCTGGGACTTGCCAAGCACTTGGACTCCAATTCCCAGCCTGCCAAGCGCTTGGACTCCAACTCTCAGCCTGCCTAGCACTGACCCCTCTCCGGGGAGGGCCAGGACCACTCCCACAGGGTATTTAGGCTCACCAGAAAAAGGAACCTGTGGTTTCAGGTTTTGCATGTGCTCTCCCTCTGTCTTCCCCTACCATGCTCCCAGCCACCTGAGAGCATGGCATTCATTAAACATGGGCATTTTTGATTCAGTCTAATCTGGTTTGATTGGAGTTCTTTGCACCGGCAGAGAGGTTCTGTTAGGAAATATTCCTAATACCTATCTCCTGGATATGGAGTTATAGGTGGTTTTCAGCTGCCATGTGGGTGCTGGGAATAGAACCCAGGTCCTTTTTGAGCAACCAGTGCTCAAAACTGCTGAGCCATCTCTCCAGCCTCAAGTTTTATTTTGGTTTTGAATTTGTTTGCTTGTTTGTTTATGAGACAGTTTCACACTGTGGCCCAAAGTCTTTAACTCATAGCAATCCTCCTGCCTCAGTCTCATAATTAGCCTAGTAATAAGGAAAATCTCACAAGAGTCAGAAATAGCTTAACTATTCCAGTTGAGGGAGTAACATAGATCAGATGCCCAGCTCGTAGCTCCAGCTCCCATGGTAGACGGAAGAAGAAACAAGTCTTTCCTCCTGAGCATGGAGGACACTCACTAGGACAACACCTGACAGTGCCTGGGGGAGCAGTGAGACTGAAGATGCCCAAGGCTGCTGGGACGCACATGCCTCATGCTAGGACTAAAGAGCTCCCTCTGCCTTCCATGGGTGCAACAGGCATGATGGGTCCTCCGTACACAATGTCTGAATATATGAACTCAAAGGCTGTGATTTAAAGAGAAAGATGTGTAATGCTATATTTAAAAAAGAAAAAACCTGCTCTAGGGTTAGGGATATAGCTCAATGGTAGGGGGCTTGCCTAGCATGTACTATGTCCCTAGCCTTGATCTCAAAACTGCCAAAAATAAGTAAATAAATTTGACTTGTCTGCAAGGGAAAACCTATATACAATAAACTGCTTTGTTTTGTTTTATTTAATATACATGAGGGGTCAGGGGTAAGGTGTATGCTGAGTGCAGGTATCCAAGGAGGCCAGAGGTAGGGAGCCTCTGAAGCTGGAGTTTCAGAGAAGCCACCTGACATGGGTGCTGGGAACCGAACTCAGAGCCTTTCAAGAATAGAACATGCTCTTAACCACTGAGCCATCTCTCTAGTTCCACAACATTGTTTTAAAGACCAATAAAGCAATCAACAACGGGCAACAGAAAAGCACTGTCATGTGGTGCGCTCGTGGTGGGGAGTGGACAGTACACCTGAGGGTGGGTTCCCACTGGGCCAAAGAGCTCTGCCACCCCACACAGCACCAAAGGGAAGGGGAGAAGTTCAGAGAAGCAAAGAAGAAAAGCACATCTTAAAAACATTGCTTGCAAAGAAAACCAAGAGTTCAGTTCCTAAATAAGAAGCTCTTAGGCTGGCCAAGCCAGGCTCATCAAATAGAGCCCATGCCAACCATAACTGGACACCAGCCAGGGAGCTCTGGCATAATAGGTCCCAGTGAGAGCATGGCATGAAGTGAATTGCCCAAACCTGTGGGTTAGAACAGGGCTATTTAATGAGGCTACTTTTTAAAGTGTCCTCATTGTAAATATCTTTTGGGGGTTTTGTTTATTTTACTTCATCTGTGTGTGTGCATGTGTGTGCAGATGTTCATGGAAGTCAAAAAAGGGCATCAGAGTCCCCAGAGATGGAGTTATGGGTGGTTGTGAGCTGCCTGGCATAGAGGATAGGAACTAAACTTGGGTTCCCCAGAAGAGCAGCAAGCTCTGTTAACCACTGAGCCATCTACAGCCTCAGCAGAGCTCTTTGATTGCTATCTAGACACTTTTTATCTTTCCCTGGAGTTAAAATGCAAAATGCTGCTTCTCCCACACCAAAGCACCATAATGAAAGATGTCATAAACTGTAATCAGGGTTCCAGTGTGGATCAGGCAAGCAGGAGCATAACCTAGGCTGCAACCTTACTAAATACACACCTAAGCTTTGGGCCTGAGCATGACTCTGTTGGTCTAGGATCATCAAGTTTTCCAGGCAGTTATGAAGCCAGTGAGAACTGAATCAATGACTGCTCTGAACTGCAGACACAAGCTTCCTGCACATGAGGCTAACTACAGAGTAAATCAGGACCGGCCCCTTAGTCTTTAGGAGGTTTTTTCAATGGGCTCCCTTATAGATGGGGCAAAACTGCACCTGGGCAGTTATGCAAAATAAATGGACTCCAGGGAGTCAGCAGTAGGGAGGTCCAAATGCCCATCTTTTCCAGATACATTCATTGCCTGCTCTCACTACCTCCCTATTACAACTTAAACACATGCTAAATTCCAACTCTTTCTTCTTTGTCAAGGCAAGGTTGCAGAAGAGTCCCCGAGTCAAACACTAAGTTAGAGCCATCTAACCACCTTCCTATGTTCCTCAACAAAACATAGCTCTGTGATGGCAGCAATTCCTCTTCCACCACACATGTCTGTGTGTCCAGCACACAGCAAGGACTCCATTAACACTCTGCATGGTGAAGAAGTGCTCCTCACTTACCTTACAGCACTGATTCCAACCTACCAAGATTCTGCTTACAAGGTATTCAGATAACACTCACTTGTCCAAATTCCTCTCCACCTGCAATTTCAGCCTACAAGGCTCAGTTAAGAGACTTCCTCCTGTCTGGCGCACAAAATAGGAAGGGAAGATCAGGTCCCCACTACTGCTGTCGGAGGCTTGAGAGCCCTCTCTGGGGTGTCTCTCTGCAGCAAAGATGTCCATGTCCTGCAGATCCACGACAATGCAATCCAGCAGACAGACATGGTCTTCTGCAAGTATCCAAGGAAAAAGAGGCAAGGACAAAATTAGCACTCAGAAAGGGAGGGGCCTCAGCAAACTACAGGATCAAAGTTCGTTCATTCTGTCCTTGAAATTCACAGTCAGTTGCCCTGCTCTGCACTACTCAGAAATGTGGCCATCAACTATGAGGCCTTAACCATGGCCTCAAGAGCCCAACATGCATCGTATCCAGCTCTGGGTCCAACACATGCCGCTGCCTGCCCTGCCCTCCACACCAGCCAAGCTGCTCACATCCCAGCAGCAGAATTCTTTTTTCAAACACATACCATGTTTAACCATTTCTGCTACCACTGATCAGACCCAAACCACCTTCACCCTTGCCTACAACACCTCCACAAACAATTCTCCATTGTACCTGCATAATTACACATTCTTTCCACAAAATACCTAGATAAAAAAGAAGCAGACTGAAGTGTTCTCTTCCTTTAGAAACTTCAGGGGCTATGTTTAATCCAAAACTCTGGAACCTCCCTGCAAATGACTGCAAGGCCCTACATAAGCCCCACAGCCCACTTGTCTGACCTCATCACAAGCCATTCTCCCATTTGCTCTCCAAACTTCAGGTTTCCAGTGCTTCGCATCTCCAAAAAGGCCACACTCTTTGCTTCTTGGAAAGCCTCATCAGTACCATGACCTACCTACCTCGATCTACGTCAGGTCTTCAATTTCTTCTGTCTTTCCCATAACATGTACTATAACATATGAATACCATGTTTACCAAGTACCACTCTAGGAGGAACTGTATGTATCTATACAGGGGACAGAGTATTCTAACACCTAGCATTAAGTAGGAGCTTGGTAATCAGTTCTTGATGAGATGGTTGCACTAAAAAATATATAAAACTCATGAGAGCCGAGCTAATCTGTGAGAGAGGTGTAGAACAGTAATGTCATGGCCTCAGAGAGACTATAGGAACAGCTATAGAACATAGAACCACGTGGAGACAGTGTGAAAACCACAGCCTTCATCCAAGGCCAGGTACCACTGATGAGAGAATTTTAGTAAAAACCATCAACTGGGTAGGAGAAATGATGTTGGGACAGGCATATTCCTGGAAAGACATTCCAAATCTCTGTGTATATTTATACAAGTTCATATATATACACCTGTACAATGCCCATGTACATTCACTTGTGCGTGAAAGTCAAAGGGCAGTGTCTTATGTTGTCTTCCTCAATAGTTTGAGCACACAACCTGGAGCTTACCCACTCAGCTAGACTGGCTGACCAACAAGTCCCAGGGATCCCCCTGCCTCCGCCTTCCCAGCACTGGTATTATGGACATATGCCACTTTGCCCAGTTCTGTTGCTGTTACTGTTTAACATGAGTGCTGGGGATGAAATGCCAGTCCTCGCGCTTGTGTGTGAGCCCTCCCCTGACTGAGCCATCTCCCTAGCCCAGCCCCATCTCTTCTTAAAGGCATCCACTTATGTCAGGCTGCATAATGTCTAATTGTCACTGTCTTAACCACTTGTAGAGTGAGTCACAACACTCATCAGAGTTCAGAGACAGAGTCACACCCGTCAACTGTCTCCTTCCAAAACTCACCATCCTGCTCTACCACCTACTAGCCACATGACAAGCCAAGTTACCTCATCTCTCTAAGCCTTTCACTCCTCCCTCCCATGAAGGGGAGATAAACGCTGAGCAGGGTGCTACAAGGATAAGTCCATGCAAATAAACACAGTGGCATCTGGTCCACTGATACATTGAAAAACAAAAAGGCATAATCATGAACGAAATTCTCTTTCATCAGCACAGCCATTAGTCTCTTTGGTCTCACCTCTAGGACTACGAGGTCCTGCACGGAGTCCACCAGACCTCAGGTCTATCTAGCAAAAGCAATCAGAATCTCCTTCAGCTGCCACCCTTCACTGCCCACGGTGCAGCCTCACTGGGCTCATCTCAGCCGCCCGTATACTATGCCTCCCTCCCAGCTGAGTTCCTCAGAGAAGCGCCTCCCTTTCCAACATGGCATCCATCAGCAACAGACTGAAAACTCCAGAGCAAAGATTAGGCCCAGGTCACAAGATGGCAGAGTCACAACCCCAACACTGGAGAGGAAGATGCAGAATGTAGAGGTCAGGCTAGCCTAGGTTACTTATAGAGCCCTGTACCGAAAAGCCCAAAGAGGGAAGGAGATAAAAATCAAAACCAAGAGTACCCCTAGCAAGATGACTCAGACCACAGAGTCATTTTACAGCACTTCTATCCTTAAGCCTGGCTGACACCAATCTTAGTATCTTATTCTGGGGAACAAAACAGCAGCCTGCAAGGACGGGGTCTGGATAACAGCTTATGAGGACACAGGGCTAGGAGGGCTGTCACCATCTTCTGGGAGCCATGTGGAATGTAAGAGTCCCACAAATAACTGAAACCCTCTTCCTCTCTATCCCATCTAAATGAATCTACTTTAGAAGTTATCTGAGACTAAACACACATAAGACATTCATGCTCAAAAGCAGCATGAGGCCTGCTTGGTCACGGCACAGATGTCAGTCTCCATCACATCAACGCATCATGTCAGCCTCTGCCAGGTCAACACGGTCCACAGAGCGCCTAGAAGGGCTTCAGGACAGCCCTACCTGCACTGCGCAGCTCTTTCGTCTTCTCTTACCTGGGCTGCTGGAACTCTGGCTAAGAGGTGGCATGGCCTGCTGCCCTCGCTGCTTGATGGAGGCACTGGGTACAAACTCACTCTTCAGGCTGCCAAGGCCCACTCCTGCAGGAGGCGTCATGAACAGCCCCTGTCCATGGGGCCCCTTGGGATCCTCTGCGCTTGTCATCTTCTTCACGCTGCGTTTGGGTGTGCCTGTTGGAGAAGCTGAAGGCACAGATTCCTAGGAGGAATGAAAGGAAATTAGAAGGCAGAGATGAGGGGGTAGCAGGACCTTCACAGGCTCAGAAACCGCATCCTAGTCCCTAAGTTCTCAAAGACTGCAGCAGACCCACTGCCCTCAGACTCCAGGGACAAGAAAGTGGTGGCCATGACACTTACCACCTCATACACTCCTCTTCAAAAATGTTACCAAAGATTACATTCCTGTTGAGAGCTACAGCAGCGTGGCAAGAAGACACTGTCTTTTGGCTCAAGAACAAATACCAATTTCAGTCAAATTTAACCAAAGCAAATTTCTCAACCATAAAATAGATTTACTGCTTTGGGGGAAGAGAGAAGCTTACTGTAATTTAAAAAAATAATATGCCTAGGGGACTGCAGAGGCGCCTAGGTATGGAAATGCTTCCCTAGCCGGATGCCCAGCACCCATAAACTGGATGTGCTGTCACACACCTGTAAACCCAGATAGCAGTAGAAACAATTCAAGGCTATCCTTGGCTACACAGAAAGTTTGAAGCCAGCCTGGGATATAAACAAAAAGTATCTGCGGGCAATATGACTACAACAGAATTACCCCAGGAAGAAGTTTATGCATTCTGGTCTCCCCACATGTACTATATTTGCTATCTAAGTAACCACAGAAATGAAACAGAAGGCAAACAGGAGGCTAGCTACCCATGTCAGCTTCCTGCTCACACGGAGGAAAACCAACCCTGGGATTCTGTGGAAAGACAGGACTCTTTTCTTGCTGAGAGCTTTTAGTTGATTCCACAGAGTGAGCCTATTATCAGTGCTTCAACTTCTCCGGGTCCTCAGGACCCCTCAGAGCCCTGTCTGTGTGTGGCTTGTGCATCACGGGACATGCATGCTGGTGGTATGCAAAGCAATGGTTCTCTGCTGCTTACCACTACAAGGCTGACTCCTCAGCTTTGTTTGGACTATAAAAGGTGAAAACCCTGTGATCTCTCCACTTCTTGGGCAGTAATTACAACTAACGGTAACACAAACTTCCTGCATTTTTCAAGAAAGATTGTTAGGTAGATGCTATCCTATAAATGTTTCCACATGAAAACAGCCCTAGTGCTCTGTTGACCTCAACTGCAGGCAGCATTTGTTGTCTTCCACTTCACTTCCCTCTACATCCTCTCTGTCGTTAGTTTAAATAAATCAACGGCTTCAGAAGATCAGGCTTTTGAGCAACTCTGCCTTAGAAATTATGGTTTAAGCACAAGCTATGGTTGAGAAAAAGAAAAGGCAAGAATACGCCAAAAATCCAAACATGTCTTCTATCATATGGGGTTTTTATAGGAAAGTGTCTCCACATTTGGAGGTCATAAAAGCTGAGGGCACACGTGCTCAGGCGATCTACAGGCTCCGCGTCAGGAGTATTTGCTGCTTTTGGGCCGCTGGACTGCGCATTAGACTCACTTCACATGAGCAAGAATATCAAGAGGCAAAAGTAAACGCAACGTGGAAAGGATCAACACAGAGACCGTCAGTCAACACTGGGCTTGTATGAGGAGAGGCGACCTGCACGGCTAAGTGCACCAGATCACAGAGATCTGTCTGCACAAGTGACACACTCCACACAGCCTTATGGAATTCCACTCAACAACCACGAGTGGGTAACACAGCAGCTTCCCTAGGATTTCTGGATATAAAGTAAGGTCATACAGGAAGCAGTAGCCAGGGCTAAAAAGACTCTTGATACAGTCCTAAGAAAAGCTCCTCTACTCAGACAAGAAGTAATTTCCCAAAGCAACCACACACAAAGTAATGAAGCAAGCCTCTCCAGCAGTGAGGCATTCCAAAGCAACAGCATTTAGGGGTTTTGATTAGTTTTATTTGGTTCTATTTTAAGTACATGAGTATGAACTGACTGCTGAATGCCATAAGGTTGGGTTTTTTGTTTTGTTTTGTTTTCAAAATAACCAAGAGATGAAAGGGGGGAGAATGAGGGAGAGAGAAGCATCTACATTGTGCCTTAAAGAAAAGGTAATCTTTGTAGGTGCAGTCACCTAATATAAAATCCTCAAAAACAAAGGCAGGCAAGTTTCATCATTAAAATGCTATAACTTGTGCTGTTATTTGGCTGAACAAAAATAGGAATCTTTTTGTAAAAAAACATCTTGAAATAGTTTGGCTAACTTTAGAGCACACTTGTTAGCTCAGACACAGACACATCTGATGCAGACAATGAGCCCATTCCTTTTTCTGGAAAGGGAGAGAAACAAAACAATGTGACTGAACTAGATCTCTGACTACAGGTGACCCCCTGCCTCAAGCATTTAGTGTGACCTCAAATAAAGATATATGAAAGACACATTCCAAAGAGCCCACCCACTATGTGACTCCTGGACCTCCAGGAAGGGAGAGGACTAGAGATAAAGAGCCGGCTCATCAACAGAGCATGCACACTGGGCGCACCATTACTAAGTCGCTAGAGACATACACAAGAGAAGGGCATGCTCCAATGCATGCGAGGGAAGTCCCTGTGCTCCTCACCCTACAACACCCATGCCCTACACACCTATGCATCTCACTCTTCACCATGCCTTCAGCCCTCAACCCCCGACCCCTGTAAAGGAGCCAGCAAATGTGCTTCTCCCAAGCTCTATGAGCTGTTACAGCAACTTACTGGACCTGAGGAGAGATTGTGGGAACCCTACTAGTTAGTCAGAAGCATATCAGAAGCCACCTAAACCTGTGGTTGGTGTCCACAGTGGGCCCAAGCTGGCTAACTTCAGGCAGCTGCACCATGACTGACCTGACTCCCAGCAGGTTTCTACAAAGGCAGAAAATAGAGGGGTAGGGAAGCCCACACACAGCTGGTGTCAGGAGTGCTATGAAGAAACAGGGTTTCGTTTATATGCAGAGGAGTTAGCACCAAATGACATACAGTGGGTGTCCAACAAGCGTCAGCTACCTACTGCTGTTTCTGCTGTTCTGATGAGCTAACAATCAAACCTTACACTCATCTCCTTGAGGCATATCTCCTTCCTACATTAGTAGCTGCTGGACAACAAATACGCACAGCTGGCGGGATTCCAGTCAGTTTTTTCCCGCACACTAAAGATGAGTTTGTACCAAATAAGCAGAGAGAATAGGGCCTGAAGACCAGCAAGGAATGGTAAGAGCACACTGAGCAGGGCATCTGCTATTTAGACATGTCACTCAGGATCCGGGAAGGCAGACACCAGTGAGGGGACCAAAGTGTCTCCAAGGCCTGCTCAGCTTTGGGGCTAACTGGCTGTTAGCTGGCAAGGTTCAGCCGAGGACCTCAAACACGACAGGCAACAATGTCCAGGTCATTTCCATCTGCAGCAGGACACCATTTAACATTTTACCACTACGATAGTTTTAAGAGTCTTCAGGTAAAAACGGGACCAAATCAGGAAACTACCCATCTAGAAAGGAATGTCTTTCTTCTTTAATTTACTATTACTATGTAGGTGCATGATCTATGTGTGAGTATGGGTACACGTGGGCAACAGCAAACAACTTTTGGAGGTCAGTTCTCTCCTTCCCCTATGGGCTCCAGGGACTGAACTCAGGCAGTCAGGCTTGGTGGCAATTCCACCCCACCCCCGATGCTTTTATATTTGTAGAGTGTACTGTAACCAATAGAAGACTGGACCCTCAGGATTGTTGGCTGAAACAAGTTCATTGCACTTAATGAGGGTTACACTTAAACTACTGCAGTTGAAAGGTTAGTTGAGATGTCAATAAGATGTTAAAGAAATCTTCCAGCCATGGGCCTCGAAGGTAACAGCAGCCTCTGAGCCATGGACTGGGGATTTTTCAGTTCACATCCAAATTCAAGCTAAACTAAAGAGCTGCAGATGCTGAGGGCTCACCTTATCCTGCAAAAAGGTTCCAGGAAAGCCAGCGAAAAGAAACTTGTTCTTGACTTTCAACTTGCCCAAATTTGCTACTATCAGATTATTTGATCTGGAACTTTCTGGGATGAGAAGCACGGGGGCACCAGCCTCAATATCCAAAAGAACTCTCGAGCATCGCTGAGCCTGGTCCCTCACCTGGTAAGAAAGGAAAGTGCCCAGAGGCTCAGTTAATTCCCCAATTTTATAATCAGACATCCATGGGGATGAAAAACTTTCATAAACTTACATAGCAATTAAAGAATATAATAGTTTATTTGTGGCCACTAGAGTAAATCAGAATAAGAAACAAAATAATAATGAAAAGTCCCCAAATATTTGGAAATTAATTTCGTACTCCTAAATGACCTACAGATTAGAGAATAAATCATAAGAGAAATGGGAAAATCATTTTACAATGATAATGAAGAAAACGGATTATGAGACATGTGTGATGTAACAAGGACTCTTATCTTACCAACTACGTCATCTCTCCAGGTCTGTACCGCTTTTAAATTTGTTTGATTAGTTTGGTGTTTGTTTGTTTTTCAATACTGTAGACCAGGATGGCCTCAAAATCAAGAGATCCACCTGCCTCTGCCTCTCAAGTGCAGGGAGTAACAAGAAACGTGTGTAACACCATACCTAGCAATTTATTTAAGGCACATAGGTGTGTGCCTGAATGTACATGTGTACTACATGAGTGCCTGGTATGTAGGAAGGTAGAAGAGGCTATCAAATCCCCTGGAACTGGAGTTACAGACAGTTAATAGCCACCATGTAGGTGCTGGAAACCAAACCTAGGTCCTCTGCAAGAGTAGCCAGAGCTCTTAACTACTGAGCCAGCTCTCCAGCCCTTCTGTGCTACTTTTAAGAGAAAAATACAACCTTGCAGTACAAAAGGGCTTGGAGAGAGGCCATTCTAGGGATTAAACCTAGTGTGTCACTGAGCTACACCCATAAAAGGACTTTTTAATTTATTTAATATTTCTGTGTGTGTACACATGCACCCATGTGTTGGGTGGAAGCATGCATTCCACAGCACACATGTAAAGGTCAAAAACGATTGTGTAAGATTCCTGATGTCAACCTCTGATGCCTCTTTGTGCCTGCATAAGCAAGCACATGTATACACACACATGCACACACCCCACACTGTTATTCTTTAGATGCCTGTTTGTTTTCTTAACTGTAGACAGAAAGGGTATAAATCAAGATGGGAAGAGACAAGAGAGAAAGTAAGAAGAGCTGGGAGAGGAGAACCATAATCAAAAAACATTCTATGAAAAAAAATGTATTTCCAATAAAAGAAACAATTTTTTTAAAGTTCTATGGATCAGTCAACATGAAAAGGCAACTTGGCTACCCACCGTCTGGCCCTCAACAGCAGCTCGCTGGCGCCCTAGGACATCCTGCAGCTGAGTGAAGTGCTGGATGAAGGCCACCACCTCTGCCTGGAAGCGCTGTGTGTGCACATACTGCACAGAGGCCATCTGGAGGCTCACACGGATGTCATGCTCTCTCTGGAGCAGCGGGTCTGGCTGCCCATACCTGGAAATTAGGAAAAAAAATAGGACTAAGACATCTGCAAGATTTGAGTATTAGAAGAAAACTAAAGTTGACTTAAGGGATTCCCCTCCAATCTTTAGCTACTAAAATGGAAAACCCTTAAAACAAGCCTGTCAATAATTTAATAAGGACATTAAATAAAAGTGTGGTGCGTGACACCCAAGGCTACAAACAGGGGACACTGCTGAGCACAAAACTCACTACACCTCCAGAAAACACCAGTGCCACCTCAGTGCTGCCCTTGCACAGCCCCTCCGGTCCCCGCTGTAAGGGACTGCAGCTGCTCCTGTGACAATATGGGTTTGGGGAGTAATTTAAAAGCCACAGAGAAATGGAAGCAGCAGAACTAGTGCTTCTAGGGAAAGGGGATTTCTGAAAAACAGAGAAATTGCCTTTTTACGTCAGTGAAATGTAGACAGTCATGTCGTGTGTAGATTCAAAGATGAACAGAGGACTTTTACAGTCACTCAGAATCTAATGGACTGTGATGCCAAGAAAGAAATGATTACACAGGACACAGTCAGCGGGGGAAGAATTCGTATTTACCCAGGAAAGCACCTTTCTATCAAGCAAAGAATTAAGGGATAGCACTAATCATCTCCTTTGTTGTAGAACCATGCCATTGGCGTGTATAAAATAAGCAAATCACAATACGTCAAATTCTCAGCAGTGTGGCAACCTCACAATGAGAAGTTCTCAAACCAGGGGAGAGTGAACTTAGGGGGTTCACTAGAGACTGAACCCAGAGCTTTGCACAAACTAGCAAGCACTCTTCCAGTAAGCTACATCCCAAGCCCACAGATGGTTTGGGGGGACCATTTTTCTCAGCACACTAAAAGTTGGGAGAAGGCTGAACAGAAGCCTTGACTGTGCATAATACTGAAGGGCGGGACTGTACAACCGCGCTTTCTAATACCTCTCAAGAAGCTGGAAATCTCATCCGGGAAAACCATGCTTTAAAGGAAGCAGATAGGCCAAAAGCCACCTTCCAAAATCCAACAGGAATTCAGTTAAGTCACACTTATGAGCAAAAAGAGCACACTCACATAACTCAGTGTGAGCAGGGCTCTCAGGCTGAAATCAGGCAAGAATGCTCGGTGCTATATGGAAGCCTAGAGATTGTTCAATTTAGGCCTCCCATTACAGACAGAGAAAAGGTGGAACAGAGATTAAGTGACTTGCTTCAGGTCACACAACACGTTGGAAGGAACTGACAGAACCGTGGTCTTCTGATAACTGGGATTATTTCAATCCTATCCCATATGCTCATGACACTAAATTATCTCCAATGTAAATCTTCTTTAATAAAATTCAATATAAATCAGGACTCCTCACAAGCTAGATCTTTTTAATTTTACTTAAGAAAGTAAAATTTTTTTCACTGTTTAGTCAATAAGAATTTCAAACACTGAGTTGTCACCAGCTTGGTGAGCAGGGTTGGAGCCCCAGATGGTGGGAGGAGAGCAGCAGCTCTGCAGGCTGTCCTCTGACCTCCATACACACACTGTGGGAGACACAGAGAATAAAGACATGTAAAACAGCGTTTAAAAGGGACTGCAACCAGCAGTGATGGCGACAGAGCTGGAGAATGTGGATGTTCTACAGCAGGTGACCTGACACAGCCAGAGAGAAGACATGACATGCGTGCTTTACTTGAAAGTCTGGAAGATGAGCGCCTCTTCTCCACTTGTGGTGAAGCGCTCTCTGTAGAAGTCTCCGTGTGGCGTGAGGTCACTCAGGGATAGGCTCCCGATGCTTCCCTGCAAGGCCAGGTCTCCCTCTATAGTGTTAAAATTAGAACACAGAATTATGGACAAATTCTAAAAGTGTTTAATGCATCTCAATTAAAACAGACGTGCACCTGCCTCAGACTTCCACTTTTTAATCAAACTAAATGTCAGAGGTAAATTTCCAGATGCCAAGACCCCAGAAAAACCTTTGATGTGCTATTTCTAAGGGTGTCAATGTCAAAGTCTAAAGGAGTTGAACAAGTCTAAACGACAACGTCTACACAAGCCAGCAACACCGCATACTAAGAGGCACATCTACCACGGGAAAGAAATCAAACTAATGCATTTCCAACTTAAACAATACGCTGGCAGCTGCAGATAGACCAGAGCACTGGTTACAAGTGAGAGGATCATCACAAGGTCTATTCATAACAGGAATAAAACAACAAGGGAGGAAGTGCCTGTGTCAGCTGCTCAAGCAACACTGAGTGGCTTGCAGTGACTTGACAAAAGAAGAAAATAGCTGTGCGTGGGGACGACGGTGCTGACACAGATTGGAAGTGAGTCTGCTGCCAGGGGCACAGCCCGGGGTGAGAGGATGGAGATGGGTGCTAGGGCACGTGTACTGGAAGGTGAGCATAAAATGGTCCTTCCAATAATGCCAGGAAGGGTGCAGGGGCTGGTGTATTAAGAAGGCAGAGGCAGGTGGATCCCTAGGGGTTGAAGCCTGTTCTCATGGAAGTTCCAGGGCAGTTACTGAACTGCTATTTCTACAGGACAAAACCAATCATAACTTTACACAGCTGTCACCATGACTACCAAGGTATACATACACCTCTGGCAGGCCAGGTCAGCTCCCCAGGGATTCAAAGGCATCTATTTATTTTTTAATACTTAATGTCTACTAACAAAATTGCCATGATTCTCCCTATTAAAGATCACTCTTGTAGGATGCTTTTCTAAAATAACGCCAGGCACAAGACCTCTGTATCAGTTCATTTCTTCTCCAGGTGATATTCTTGACTTCATGACAGTGTCAGCATCTTGGTCTTCCTACTGCATTACACATTCCTTCATGAAGGGCAGTGTTTGAGCTCATGCTTTATAAACCCTATCACTTAGAACATAGTATTCTAGTAAGAATTCCAACTGCAAAAGCCCACCAGAAAGAGGTCAGCTTTGCTACCATCCCCTGCTGCAGAAACCACACCTTCTCTTGGCAGCACCCCTACTCAGCACCAACAAAATGAGCTTGTCCCATTTTTCCACAGACAGCCTCTTGACCTGACTGTCTTCCAGATCTAATTATTAATTTCTCCCCATTTCACTCTCAAAACTATCCCAATTTAAACAACAAAAAAAAAATTTATCTGGGCACACTACACAGATAGATGCTAGGGGCCCTTGGGATGAGATGGGAGAGGAACAGGGAGAAAGTTGTACCATTACCTGCCTTTGTAATAAGCCATCCAGACAATGCTGATCCCAAAGCCAGGATTGGGACCACAACCAAAAATGACAGCCATACCAATACCACCATCAAGCCACTGCTGTGCACCTTATTGGTGTGTGAGGACAACTAGTTTCGTGCTGAGTGTTGGAATACTTACCAAGATCGTGGGTGTTTGGTTTTGTCCCACTTACCAATCATTTCCACATGTGCTACTAATTTGGACACATTTGCTTTAGCGAGCTCACTGGTGGCCTTGCTCAGCACAAGAGAAAGCGAATGAACCTAGGACACAAGGTACAAAACAAAAAGCAAGTCAATGAGGGAACAAGAAGCAGCAGGACAGAATGAGTGAGAATGGGGGACAGGCTCAGAAAGGTAAAGGTAAATCGTGTGTGTGTGTGTGTGCGTGTGTGTGTGTGTGCGCGTGCGTGCGTGCGTGCGTGTGTGTGTGTGTGTGTGTGTGTGTGTGTGTGTGTGTAAGCATGCATGTATACACAAGGAGGTCCAAGGACAACTTCCAGGGGTCAGACCTCTCCTGCTACCATGTGAATCATCAAGCCTAACAGCAGACACCTCCACCCGCTGGACAATCTCCACGGCCCTGGAATCTGCTTTAAAAGACTCCAGTGAAAAGGGAATGCAGGTGATGTGATGAATTTTAGTGGAGGAAATATTGAAGGTCATGACTCATTTCTTCCATTGTGATATATTACAAATCCATCATAATAAAAATGTTCAAAAATTCATGTCTCAAAAAATACATTGTGATCAAAACCGCGTGCCATTGTCCTTGGCGTCTCATCAGCCCTCATTGTTCGTCATGTTCAGAGAGTCCAGTTTTATCCCATGCTTTTTCAGTCACAGTCCAGCTGGCCTTGGTGAGCTCCCAGTAGATCAGCTCCACTGTCTCAGTGGGAGGGGGGAGGACCTAGGACTTACCACAGGGCAGGGAACCCTGACTGCTCTTTGGACTGGAGAGGGAGGGGGAGAAAAGTGGGGGGAAGGGGAGAGGGGTGGGAGGAGGGGGAGAAGAATGGGAGGAGGGGGAGGGAAATGGGAGGCTGGGAGGAGGTGGAAATTTGTTTTTTTTTTTCTTTCTTTTCTTTATTCTCCTTTTATCAATAAAAAAAATACATAAAAAAAAAATACATTGTGAGGCTGGAGAGGTGGCTCAGAGGTTAACAGTACTGACTGCTCTTCCAGAGCTCCTGGGTCCAGTTCCCAGCAACCACATGGTGGCTCACAGTCATCTATAATGAGATCTGGTGCCCTCTTCTGTCATGCAGACAGAATGTTATATACATAATAAATAAATCTTTAAAAAATAAATACGGTCCTGTGCTCCTAGAGCAGCAGTGTAAACAAAGCCCCCAGGAGTGCACCACGTCTTACCAGAGTGGGGAAGGATTCCGGAGGCAGAGCCACCTTTATAGCATATCAAATGCAACCATAGAATGGCTGAACACTGCCACTTCCAGTCACCTTGCTAGGCCCAATGCCCCTGAGCCTCAGAGTGCAGCCAAGTAGTGTGTTCACCACCTGCTGAGCAAGAGACAGAGCTGGCTTTTCAGCCAACTAAGTAAGAGACTGAACAGCTCCCCACCCTACTCATGCTCCTATCTCTCCTCCCAGGTGTCCCCTTCTAGAGGAGTGAAGCCTGCTGTGAGTTAGAGAAGCAAGAGAACACCAACGTGGGGAAATAGAGTTCCCTTCCTGGCTGCTCCCAGTAGTGCATGCAAGACCCCATGCACCAAGACATGCAGATAAAGACCTTCCTCCCCAGGCATACAGAAGTGACCAGCTGCTACTGCACAGGTGCCAGAACTTACAATATGCCTGTATTGCCCTTCGCAGTCAACTTGGCATACCTGCCTACTGTTCCATCACACAGCAGACTGCCTTAAATCTAGTCTTAAATGCTACCCCTATGGGTTTTTTTAATATTTACAATATGAATATCAAGATTAAGTTTCAAGCATGGCAATCCATATCATAATGAAAACCGTGACAGCAACCATTCACTGGATACTTGCTATGTGCCATATACCATGTGGAGCGGCGCACATTAAGGCTTGGGACCACCCTCTATATGGGCACTGTAACACAACACCCAGTTTGCTGATGAAAAAGCCTGAGGGGAAGAGGGTCCCTCATTTCCCAGGCCACAGCTACAGGTTACAGTACAAGGGCCAGGACTCCCACAGGCCATCTAACTGCGCACTGCACTCTGTGGCTCGCTACGGTGAGCCCAATGACAGTCGGTGATGTTGTGAGAGGGTAGGAAACTAACAAGGAAGCCATGCACAGAAGTTGCATGGAAGAAGCTTGCGACCGTGCACAGACTCATGGCTAATGGTGCACACAGCCCTCATGTCGGACGGGCAGTGAGAAAACAAAAGAAAAACAAAAGGATTCCCTGGAATCACATAGCTGGGGGAAAGACAAGATGCTTAAACTACATATGCTCTCTGCCTCCAGATGAACTTTACAACAAAGCCCTTTCCAAGACATTGATGTCACTAATGTCTGTATTTCTCAGCAGACAGTCAGAGACTACATAGCTCTTTGCCAGGACAAATGGAAATGCTCACATTTAGATATGATTCAAACTCATCTTCAGAGTGTAACGATACCTTGAGATCCAGCTTGGAGTTCACGGGCTCCTGGAGCTCAGACTCCATGGAAGTGCTGGACTCCGACTTCACATTCTGTAGAGGGCCCTCGGGTGGTACCTTCATGGCATGGTTGTCTGCAGTGGAACCAATCCCAAAAAAGTCCAGAATCACCACCCAGGTTTGCAGGGTGATCAGCACATCCAAGCAGTTAAAGTCAACATCGACGCTCCGGTTAATGCGATTGTAACCAGAAGAGAATTCTGGGTGTTTTTTATCCACCAAGAATATATTGATGTGGACCAAGGAATCGTCAAATTTATTCTTCCCAGCAAGCTTGGGCTCGTCCACTGTGGGAGAAGGAGGTGGGGTCAGGGGGTAGCTGTTCTCCTGAACTTCCTTTTGCTTTTTCCGCGATGTGGAGATGGGTCTTTGATACAGCTGAAAGACATTAGGAGCTTCCTCCATGTGGGAAGGGAGAGACCGAGGCATGTCGGGATACTCCACAGTGGACACCAAAGGGCAGGACTGGGAGAGATACTCCTTCTGGGATAAGCTAGATGGCTTGGGAGCCCCTCGAGACACCATCAGGCTCTTATACTTGGAGTCTGGATTCTTCTCCAGTAAGTCTTCCATGAGGAGCGAGCGCAGGGCAATCTGAATGGATAAGGTCTGCGGATGGTCTTTACTGAACTCCACCTCAAAATCCTGAAACTTCAAGCTCACCAATCCTTGGGCCCCCAAAGTCAGGTCCCCACTCAGCTGAACCTGCAGCTCTGATATACAGAAGTTGGCCTGAATCTGAGTGAAGGCTTTGGCTTCCTTCACAGACAAGGACTTCTGGGAGGTGCTAGAGAAGCTGGAGTGGCTGAACAATCCGTTGTCCTTCCTCGCCACAGAAGGTTCTCCGCAGGAACTGAGAGGGGGCAAGGGGGAGGCAGGGCAGGGGGAGGATGGGGTACTGGTTGCGAACTTATTCAGATCTTCACTGTACACAAGGTTGTCCAGCGTCTGTAAAACCTGCTCATACACGTGCTTGGCTAACACCACCTGCATTCAAAGGGAACAACCCAGTTACTCCAGAATCATTTTTTTAAATGGATTTGTAATTCTGTGTATGGGGGGCTATACAGGAGTGCAGGCGCTCATTGAGGTTATAAGAGTCAGACCCCCCCACACACACACACCATATACCACCCCACAGTGAAGTTACAGGCAGATGGCAGCTGCCCAACATAGAGGCTGGAAACCTAACCCAGGTCTTCTGGAGAACAGAGAGTGGCCCTAGGCACTGAGCCACCTCTCCAGTCCCCAACACTATTCTTATCACACAGACCCTGAACTCCCAGTTGGTGTTTCTGTTTACCAAGAGGCTCTCTGTGAGCTGGCATCAAGGCCCATCATTTCTTTTTCATCCTTTCTTCTTTCCGCCCACTTCTACGCATGAGGCTCTCCCTAGTCCCTTGCAGAATAATCTATGCACATCAACATGTGAGTGTTCCTTGTATGCTTGAGAAGGCAAAGCTACTCTTTCTAACCACACTGAAAACTGCAGAAAGCAAGGAGGAGACTTCCAAGAGTCTATGTGGGCACAGCACAGGACTGAATGTGAGGTTGTACACTACAGCAGAGTCGGCGGGACAGGCAGCACTGTAGGTACTGTTCAAACCATGACGCTCTCCCGCAGTTATGTTTTTCTCGGTGTTCGTTGTTGGAGCTGGGACGGGACCCAGAGCCCTGAGCACGATAGGCAAACACTGTCACTGAGCTGCACCCCCAGCTTCTTACTCTCTTTTAGTTAGAATTTCTTATTTAAAAATATTTTCAAGTACATCTTTTTTTACTAATTAAGGGCAATTAACAGAGGGATTCCAACTCATAGATAGAGAAATTTTGACAGACTTGAAAAGTGACCGTTCTATAACCCCTAATTTAATCTTCATCCCCACAGAGTTCATTAGTGGAATGAAGCAACAGAAATGACTGACAGGGAATTTTACAAGTGAAGAGATCAGGCTCTTTCCACCTACACACCCTCGTCAAATGCAGACATTGTGTGACAGATATAATGTAACCGGAGGTGCATGACAGCATCTGTGACAGTCTAGGCAAAAGAGAAGCAGAGCCAAGAAAAGACCCAGAATCCAGAGAAGCCTGTGTAGTTCATGGCAGAAACACGTTCAGAAAGACAAACAACAGCCAATGCTGTAAAATACTATTTTAAGGTGTGTTGCTTTTGTTTAGGCTGCATTTGTTTTCCTCTGTGAAGCTGTATTCTTTGCCTGTCTAAAACACCTGATGGTCTAAAGAGAAGAATGGTCAACAGTAAGGCAGGAGCAAGGATAGGTGGGGCTGGCAGGCAGAGAGGATAAATAGAAGGAGAAAAGAGGAAGAGGAGGAGCAATGAGAGAAAGAGGGAGAAGGACATCAGGGCAAGCCAGAGTTAAGACTGAACGTGAGATATACAGACATAAGGAAAAAGCTGGGGGCGGGGGGAAGAGCAAAAGGTAGATGGAATCATTTAAGTTAAAAAAAAAAAGCTGGCTATAAACAAGCCAAGCTATGGCCGGCCATTCATAACTAAGAATAAGCCTCCCTGTGTGATTTATTTGAGAGCTGGGTAGTGAGAAGTCCAAAAAAAGTCAAAAGACTAAAGAGCCCAAAAAGAGTAAAACATCACACAACAGATGCTCTTACAAAAGACCCAAGTTCAATTCCCAGCACCATACTCTCGTCCATCTGTAACTTCAGTCCCAAGGGAGTTGATGACCTCTTCTGGCCTCTGTGGGCACTAGGCACACATGTGGTTCACAGACATACATGCACATAAAACACCCATACATGTAGAATAAAAAATTTAATTTAGAGAGAGAACTGGGGAAGGTTTCTCACCCAAATACCCATACCTAGGAGCCACATATTCCAACGGAGATAGAAATGCGTGGTCCTGAGTTACTTCAGAGCCACTGAAAGACAACTCGTCACCAGCTACACTGACAGAGGGTCTTGACAGATGGTCAACTGCCCTAAGATTCTGAGGACACATGTTTCCTAAGCTTACTCTTTCCTCTAGTACTGTGAAGTCAGAAAGGAAAAAAAAAATGTCACTTATGAAGGAGAATGGGTACATGCACAGCTCACACACACGCACGCTATCTAGCCCAATTCTGTTGATGGCTCAGATCACACTGTTCTACAGGTTAGTCTAAGTGCGTACAAAGTGGGGTGAGAATGGCTTTCTCCTGGGAAGAAGCAACTGGCTTTTGGGCATGGGATTAGAGATCCACTTTCTTCCTCTGTGACATAGGAAGAAAGCCACTGCCCAGGAACAAAATGAGATGACAAAAGGATAGATACCATGTTGATGAGCGATCCTGGCAATCAGGAGGCTGAGTCAGGAGGATTATTATTTCAGAGTCAGCCTGGGCTACAGAGCTCTTCCGTGTCTATTAGAACAACATATATTTTCCTTCCAATGCTTAATATACATAAATACATACTATTATAATCTGAGTACTATATACAATATAAATATAAAATAAATACAGATGGGCTAAAGAGATGGCTTAGCAATTAGAAGCATTTGTTGCTCTTGCAGAGGACTTGGTTTCAATTCCCTACAATCACATAGTAGCTCACAATCATCCATAACTCTAGTTCCACAGAATCAGGCCCTACTTGGACACTAGACACATACACAGTACACTACACACACACACACATGCACACACCAGTCACATGCATAAAACTTAAACACCAACTAAATGTCCCTAATCTGAAATCCAAAATACCCCAGAAATCTGACGCTTTCCGATAACTAATCCAACATTCAAAAGGTTACCAACCTAAGAGCATTTCAGACGCCAAATTAGAGACCAGAGATGCTTGACCAGAAAGGTTTGGAAATGTCCTAAATACACAAAGTTCCAAAAGCTAAAATACATCAGGCCTCCCACATCTCAGACAAGGAACACCACCTGACTGGATCTCAACTGCCCTGACCTGAAAATCAATCCTGTGTTTATTTACCTGAACTGGGTTGACGAATTTTCCTTCAATCTTCATGATGCTGGATGTCCCCAGGTCATCTGGACTGAGGGAAAAAGTCAGCTCAGACTCTCTCTCGATAGGGATCTTCTCCAGTTTAAACTGGATGGTGGTGTTGTTCAGGATATGAAAGGCTGGCAGAAGGGAACAACAATGACAGACCATGAACACTAATACCTGGTTTGTTATTGATAATCAAGTGTCCTGTATATAAAATGAAGCCCAGGGATTCTCTGATGCTGGGTTGGTCTGAGTCTATAACTGAGACCAAAACTCACAACATGCCAGATGGTGGTGGCACACGCCTTTAATCCCAGCACTTGGGAGGCAGCCTGTTCTATAGAGTGAGTTCCAGGACAAGCACCAAAGCTACACAAAGAAACCCTGTCTCAAAAAACAAAAAACAAACAATAACAACAAAGAAAAAGACTCACAACAAGCAGAACCACAAGACAAGTTTACACGAGGGGAAAAGAAGGTATTTTCATGACATTTTCTGCTTGACAGCTTCAAAATATGAAATAGCAAAGCTGGCAAAACAGTTCGAAGGCCACAGACTATCTTACATTTCTCTTAGCCACAAAAGCCAATTTTCCAAACCAGACTGCCTCCTCCCTCAGCTTTCACAGACAGACAACAGCCTTCTCAAGAGGCCTTAAGACATAACTCTAACTGAACACCTTATTCCAGAGAAAACTGTATGGTAAGCATGAAAATGCAGGAGTGACCAAGTGCACACCTAGCACACTCAAGTCCAGAGGCTGGCTCTCCAAAATCCAAATGCATCAGTGAAGGACCTTCTGAGAACCACAGGCATTTTCAAAAGCATTAGTTTCTTCAACTTCCCTGATTCTGGAGCTGGACTGCTTGGGTCTAACTGTCTGCTCCAAGAATACAAACATGAAAACATCACTGTTTGAAGCCTGCACGGGTCCTGTTAGAAGACAGCAGAGCAACGGAAGATCATAACACCCAGAGAGCAAGTTTCCCTTCCGTTTACATTCATCTCTTGTGCTACCCAAGGCTGCAATATTTAACTAAGAGAAATGAACACCTTAGAACAAAAGAATAGAAAGAGTATATGAAATGAGGTCACACTACATCCATCCACTGAAGCACCTCTGGAAAACGCATTCAGCCAACAACAAAGGGCAACACTCAAGCACACTCTTATTTGTCCAGAGACAGTAAAGCCACGCCAGGCCTCCCTGAAGCTGTTAAAACAGCACTGTGACTTTCCACACCTTATCCAGAGATAACCCTCAAAGGGGCTGTGCTGTTTTCAGGACACACACACAGCAGCTGGCTTTAGAACCTTTACACTACACACTCAAAACTCGGCTCTGCTTCTCACCTTGGCCTCGATGCAGAGATTCAAAGAAATCATGTCGTGTGAAGTGAGCCTCCTCCTGACTGTTGGCACTGGCAGACCCAGAGGGTGGGCAAAACGTCCGACTGACTTCCGGTCCAGCACTGTCTCTGGCCGCCAGCTGAGTGCAATTCAAAGAATAGAGCTTAATGTCTTTGATTTCCACCTGCAGGCGGTCACTTCTGGACTCATCATCTCCTGCCACAAAATTCTGGATAAATATCTGTCCCAAGTGTCCCACCAGCAGCTCAGGACTCCCAGGCCTCCGCGGGATAGAAACAACTGGAGACTCAATGTTTATGTTCAAGATGAGCTTCACAGTGTCGGATCGAGGGGAAGGAAGGCCAAACCCATAGATTTCGTTCTCCTCCAAGACAAAGGGCTCCCGGGTCTTCTTCGGGGTTTCGAAGAGTGACACCATCTCACTGTACTCAGCAGTCTTGGTGGCTAACACTGTGGTGACTTTGGTAGCTGCACTTTTCAACATACTGCGAAAATTCTCCTCCAGCTCGTCCATGGACAATGTCAACTCCTTCAAGAATTTGGCGGAGTGGTTATAATGCAAGGACGCCATCTTTAGGTTGAGGAAGCACTCCTGTTTGGATTT